>NC_056735.1:765031117-765246117 GCF_019279795.1 Protopterus annectens | reverse complement strand
CCTGACAACAACATAGTTTATTTCTCCTTAAAGCCACATTGTGCACCCATTTTGCAGCTCCTAATGGACATGGATGCATTTATGAAAAGGCTGGGAGAGATCTCAGTCTCCACCACTGACATTTAGTCCATTATTTCAGCTGTCACCTCCTACCAATGTTATCTTCTTGAATGAAGTGTCAATACAATCTGGGCTGGCTAGATTGCAAATTGTAGCAGCCATTACAAAAAGACAGGTCGCAGCTGTCAGGTTACAGTATTGCCATGATGCTTAGTGACGAGCTGTCTCCTGACACTATAGTTTAAACTGAAGAGTAGGAAGTATATTTCAAAATTATGGGACAAAGTCATTGCATAAAACAGTAAGGCATCAGTAGTTTGAATTTTCTAATATTCTCTCCACTGTTATCTAGTAGGTTGTATACTTTTCACTAAGTGCATTTATAGTGCTCCTTACACTGCCTAATAATTCTGATGAAAGAAATATCACAGAATATCTACACAATCATACCAGACTGCATGCAAACTGAACATACTTAGGTTCATAGGTAGGTACTAGGCTATCGACCCAAGGGCCTACATAAGCCTAGCCAACACGGTTCCCTGGGTTACACCACCCAAGAAAGTTATTTTCCTGTGCCACTGTCGAGCAGAGACACAGAAGTGATCCCCGGGGTGTATTTCCTATTTCCCATCCACTCATCAAGATTTTTCTTGAAGAGTGCTAATGAAGAACTTTGCTTGCCATAGATGGGTAGCCTGTTCCAGAGTATGGGAAGTCTCTGGGACAGGAATCTATCTCTCCAGCATGTCCTGTTTATTGTGGTGACAAGGTTTAGGTCCCTAGAGCGTGTAGCTTGGAGGGATTGGGATTTCTTTAGGTGTGGCATGTCCAACAGCTCTGGGTTTGACATAACTTTACTGAGGTATAATCACAGATTTCACAGTAGTGCTTTGCTTACTTTTAGAACAATTCTGTGATTCATGGAATTTGAAGTACAATTATCTATGCAGATGCATACCCCACCGAGAAGAATACTGCAAATGTCAGTGCTTGAGTCTTAACTTAATTCATAGGTTCATAGGTGTGTACTAGGCTAATGGCCCTGGGGGCTTTACAACCCTAGCCCGTAGAAGTGTCATGGCACTGGGCCACCTGTCGTTAGTTCCCAGTGCCTCTATCAAGTAAAGCCACTGGAGTGATTCCCAGGATGAACTTTCTATTTCCCATCCACTCATCAAGACTTCTCTTGAAGAGGGCTAGTGAGGTGCTCTGCTTGACATGTATGGGAAGTCTATTCCAGAGCATGGCCAGTCTTTGGGTTATGAACCTGTCCATCCAGCATGTTCTGTTGATTGTGGCAATGAGGTTGAGGTCTCTGGAGTGTGTGGTGCGTAGGGATTGGGATTTCTTTACATGTAGCATTTCTAACAGACGTGGGTCAGGCATGGCTTTGTAAGTCAAGCAGAGATCGCCTCTTAGGTGATGATACGATACAGAGAATAGCTGGAGTTTTTTTCAGTCTGTCCGTGTAGGACATGTGCTTAAGGCCTAGGATCATCTTTGTGAGGTACTTTTGTGGCCTCTCCAGCTGTTGCAGGTGTCTAGTGAGGTACATGCAAATGGGGCATTATACTCTATGACTGGTCTAATGAGGGAAGAGTAGAGAGAAATGATTACCTCTTTCTTCCTGGATGCAAAACCCTTGGTAATGAGATGTGCCATATAGGACTTTCTGACCACAGTGGCAATGTGGTGGTCGAAAGAGAGGTCGCTGTCAACCTGTGCCCCCAGATCTCTTATAATGCCTTCAGTGTTTAGTGGGCTCCCATCAATGTGGTAATTAGTGGGAACTGAGTTTTTCCCAAAAGGGATGACGACGCATTTTTTGGCATTAAGCTTAAGGCCATGGTTTTAACACCAGTCATTGATCTCAATGAGGCCTTTCTGTAGGATGTCTGCATCACTTGGAGAGCTAATAATGGCTGTCAGCTTGCAGTCGCCTGCGAATTTGGTCAGCCAGCGTCCCTCCCTGTTGGCCTGGACTCCTGAGAAGTAGACGCTAAACAGGAGAGGACCCAGGACCGATTCCTATGGGACTCCACTCGTGACTGGTTGGCAGTCTGACTTGAAGTCCGCTACTTTCCCACTATGGATTCTATCTGTGAGTCAATTTGCAACCTACCTAATGATATAGGGGTTGTTGCCTAGTTTTCTGAGTTTATCAATAATTCCTGAGTGAGGAGTGGTACCAAAGGCCTTGGCCAGATCGAGGTAGGCTGCATGAACTGCCTTACCTTCATCCACCACTCTGGTAACTGACTCAAAAAAATCAACCAGGTTGAGTAGACATGATCTACCTTTCACAAAACAAAACTGCGTGGTATCTAGAGTTTAGGGATTCCCTATATCCTTGTTAATTAGGTTCATGATGATATGCTCCATAGCCTTACATATCAAACTCATCAGGCTAATGAGGCGATAATTTCCAGGGTCTGTAGTCGTTCTGCCTTTATGGAGAGGGATGACTGTAGCAGTGTGCCATTTGGTAGGGACAAAGCCTGAGGTGAGGCTGTGAGTGAACACAGATGTGGTGCCAGTTCACTTTGTAATTCATGTAGAACACAGCCAGGGATATTGTCGGGTCTCATGGAAGCTGTATTCCTGGCCTTAGACAATGCAGCTTTAACCTGTGCTGCAGTAATGCTGGGTGCTTGGCATTCTTCTGGTATTGAGACTGATCCTTTGGGGGGGGGGTATAGTTGGCAGTGAGTCTGTCGGCCAGTATGTTGGCAATATCTGTTGGCTCAGTATAGGAGGTACAATTGTGCAGTAACTCTGAACAAGTCTGAGTATTGCCATGGAGATTCTTGATATAACTATAGAAGGCTTTGTGGTTGTTTTTAGTGTCTGCTGCAATTCTGCCTTCATAGCTGGCTTTGGAGGTATTGATGAGGGATGTCAACTTTTTGTTGAGGCTAATAAGGGAATTTTTCAAGTTTTTGGGACTTCACCTTTTTCTGCAATAGTTTCTGCCTTCTGTTGTAGAGTTTATTAATGGCAGGGGACCACTAGACTGGCTTCCTTTTTTTTTTTTTTTTGGAGGACAGCATCTTGATTCTGTTGGGTATGGCTAGTTCCATGCATTTATGTACGTGTTCGTACAGTGCATTGGTGTATGATTCGGCAGTCATGCATCTATTTTACATTGGCATGTGTGCCATGAAGTTAGCCACCTCTGTTTTTTCCTTATAATAATACCCATTTGTTAACCAGTTAGCTCAAAGCAACCCATAAGCAATGTCTGGTTAAGTGACTTGTTCAATGTCATACACTAGGCAAAGGAGAGCTGTGAGAATCAAACCCTGTACTACAGAAACTACAGCTTGCACCCTTAACCTCTGTACCAGATGAGTAATTACTAGCCAGTAACTGACTTTTACCAAAATGCTTGTGTTTTACTGTCACTCCAATTGTATCCTGAACTCCATGCCTAGTAACTACCCTAGCTTTTTTTCCAGAATGGTTGCTACAGGTTGTAAGCATACCTAGGTTGACAGTACAAAACAAGATGAACCAAAAATCATACTCTAGGAGTATGAAAAATTAAATCTGATTCAAAAAAAGAACACATTACATTGAGGGGATCTTATACAACAGAAATGCAAGCAGAGGACACAGAGATGTACTGTCAAAAAACACGGATGAGTGTTATGACAGAATGCTAATGGGTTAAACTAGTCAATTAAAAAAACAGTACACCAGGGCAGGTAACTTATAACAGCAGATGTTTGAAAAAGTTCAATGCTGCAGCAGTCCTTACTCCTGGGACTTAACCACTAGGTGTCCGCTCTATGTTCAGCACGATTTCCAGAGCTTAGGTTCCTTCCAATTCGGCACTGCATATGTCCAACCTTTGGCACATCCAGGCATATGAATATAGGAAGCCTGGTCACCTACACCATTTTAGAGCTTTCTTGTTCAGAACCCTTCACAAGGGCCCTAAAGGTAATCGTGAAACTATAGTAAAGCAGGACAGCATAACTCTGGAGAAACAAAAATTTCCATGTCTCATCCCTAGAACTTGAACATGGAAAGAAGAGTACTGTGGTTCTGAGACACTATCCAGAGCTGAGCAGACACAACGCCTTGGGAACTTCTGTAAAGCTGAGGTAAGGACAACATCAAATAAATAGCAAAGCTGTACTACACTACAGCACAACAGGATACAAGTTATGGGTACCTGGGGTAGTATGGAGGGGATGCAGGGTGGGATATAGCTCTGCTACAATGATCTAGTCAAACAGCTACTATTTACGTTAGATTACCTATTCAAATGTGTTACTTTCTTCATTTACATCACTATTCCAGTAGTCCTTACTACTGGGATGTTTCCCAGTACACTAAGTAGGAAAGCTGGTGTCAGAAGAAGAGGGGATGGGGCTCAGTAGGCTTTGTAAGACAGCCTTAATAAAAGCCCATCCTCATCCTGGATTACACATCCATCTTGTAATGTTTGAAAAGGTGCAGAACAATGTTCATGTGGCAGCCTGTAATACAGCATGAGCACCTACGCACTAGATGCACTGAGAAAGCCATTTAGAAACAGTTTACTTAGGCACTGGTTCCCCATTTTTCAAAAAAGTAAACAAAAAGCTATCTTTTTCTATGGAATAATATCAGAGATTATTGTGAAACTCCAAGAAATGAAGGACTATTTTTCCTTAGATTTAAGCTTAGGAGTGAAGGCTGGAAGCCAAACAGTGAGTGTGGACTCCAATTACTTTAGCCATGAAGGAAGTGTCTGTTGAAGACGCACACTATTGTTCTTAAAGACTAAAAGTGGCTCAAAGCCTATAGTTCGGACATGGTAGTAGCAGATGTAATGGATCACCAGAAGAGCAGTTTTCATTTTTTTTAAATCTCTGAGAAGCAGCTGATGCTGGTTCAGAAAGAACCTGCTTTAAGTTTTTCCTGGCACATAGTTCAGGTCCCTGGGAACAGCTCTTTTTCCTAGGTGGTCTGAGGTCTAACACTTCCTTTAGGAATTGCTTGACTGCTCTAAGGCTATAATTAAACATCATTTAAGTGCCTACAGTCAGGCACTTTACAATTTAGAAAATAATCCAAAATACTGCAACAGGTCTGGAAAGCAATGACATTCAGCAGAAAAGATAGTCCTTCAATAAACTTTATTTCAATAAAAAAGTGCTTTTGTTCACTTAAACCATATGTGAACTTCTTCAGACTTCAGAGAGTCCATGGTTTACGTGAATGAAAGCGCTTAGTTTTATTGAAATAAAGTTTATTGAAGGATTGACTAGCTTTTCTGCTGAATGTTATTGCTTTCCAGACCTGTAGCAGTATTTTGGATTATTTTGTAGTTTGTGTCGTGATATCAGAATTTTACAATTTATAAACATAAGGGGAATACAAAAATATATCATTACAAGTATCTTAAAAGCAGAACAAAACAAACAGATAAAACATCAAAGATGGTAATAAAACAAATGTTAATGACAAACAGTATGAAGACATTAATGAATACTAAATTCTAGACCCAAGGCATAAAGTACCCAAAAGACAAAGAAGCACATTAACCAAAGGATAGTTTAAATAAGTAGGTCTCCCAGCCAGTCCAGAAGCAAATTCCACAAATAACGCCCTTGCTGGCTAAAAGCCCAACCCCCCCCAGAAAATTCTACATTACAGGATGCAAAAACTAAGAGACCCTATGATGCAGAATGTGAAGGTCTGACAGATCTATACAAGAACAGAAGCTCCTTTAGCAGGCATAAGTCATGAACGGCAAAACAGACAAGGACAGGGACCTTATAAATTACTCACTGCTTGAGTGGTAGCCACTGAAGACTCCAAAGAATCAGTGAAATATGATGGAACTTCTAAACCTCAGAAACTGAGCTGTGGAGTTTTGCACTAGTTGTAAGCAGGTAAGTTCCAAGCCTGACAGCCCTAGGTAGCACTACAGTAGCCCAGATGGAAGACAAGTGAAGGTCATTAGTGGACATAAGCGTAATCAGGGGAAATGTTCTCCAAACAGAAATTTGAAGACTTGATGTTGGCCAAAATTTGATCCTTAAACATTAGATGGTCAATGATCACTTCTTGATAACACACTTTAGGCAAAAAAAAAAAAAAAAAAAACTGTCATCACAGCAGTAACTACCTGGGACAAAACAGGCAAGGAAGTATCCTAGAGAGCAGCATGCACTACAACAGCCAAACTCTTACATGTTTTAAGCTTGAGCTGATTACCGATCATTCATTCATCGATGTATCCCAAGTCCAGTGTCAAACAATTAAGAGCAGAAACGGAGTCTTTACAAAACAAAAGTTATGTGCTGTAGGCATAGCAATGACAGTGCAGTCCTCTTGAATGAATAACATTCCTAAATAACATTACCCTAGACACAACAGATAAATGGTGAAAAGCAAAGGACCAAGAACATAACCTTGTGGCAACCAATAACCCAGTAGATGGGTGCAGTCTGATAACACCCTCTAGAAGCTTTCAGAAAGGATCATGCAACTAATCCAAAAGAATGCCAGACTATCACATTAGTTTTCTAAATGGATCAGCAGGATGGCATGTTCCACCAACTCGAAGGAAGAAAAGATATTGAGAAGGACCAGAACAGAAAAGTGATGCCGACTGCTTGCCATAAGAAAGTCATTAAGGACTCTAGTAAAAGTCACCTCAGTGCTACGTCTAGCCCAAAGTTCAGAATGGCATGGATTATTGATACCACTTTCACTCAAGGAGGACTCCAGCTTAAGGTAAACTACTTTCTCAAGAGCCTTACCAACAAAGGGAATGTTTGAGATTGGATGGTAGTTCTCTAGACCGTCAGAGTCTAAACCAGACTTTTTAAAAATGGGGTGACTAAAACCCCCTTTTAGCTGTAACAGAAAAGAACAGTTTTGCAAGGGAGGTGGTGACAGTCTTGAAGACAGAGAGATGGATGACCTGTAAGGATACCACCATAAACTCAGTTGGGAAAGCATCCAACGGACAAGTGATATTACACATGCCGGAAATTAGGGTAATGAGGTCATCATAAGGATAGCAAACACCTTTTCTTTCAAACTGAAAGCCCCCCCCCAGTGACCCAGAGCAAAGTCGATGCTATCAATAATAATCTCATCTTCATTCTTACAGATGGGTTCGGAGCAGATCCTCAGCTCCGAATTGGCCTAATACAAAGCTCAAGGTCTTCAGACAGCTTGAGGCCAAGTCCCTATCCCATGATGCACCTAGAGTTACCTCAGATCTTGTTTGCTGAGTATAATACCATGTGTCATTCTATCACTCTATAAGAGAAAGTTACAGAAGGGTTGAGCAACCAGGAAGAATCCAACATCTCTGTCTTCGAAAAACCCTGGAGGGGGTAGGAGGGTGGGAAGTAAGAATGAAGGCGAGATGAACAACTCACATGGAACGTTATGCTAAGTACATAACTTCTTCATGTGAATTTGTTATATCTCGCCGTTCATTCTTGCAGATGGATAGCGTCCCAAGCACCATTTATCTTGGGTGGCTCACGGGAATATGTTTTTCAGGACAGTAAACACAAAAAGAGGCCCTGTCAACTTTATAATGAGTGATAAAGGTATGAGGTCTTGACCAAGTGGCTGTTGCACAAATGGTATCTATAGGAAGTCTGGCAGAGGATGTAGACACTGCTCTGGTAGAATGAGCCTTAATATTTTGTTGTAAGGGCATATTAGCAGCTGAATAAGCAAATGTGATACAATTGGATAACCACTTAAGAGTTGTTTTGGCCACTGGCATACTTTTTCTGGAATCTGAAAAGGAAATGAAAAGCTGTTCAGATTTCCTAAAGTCTTTTGTTCCATCCAAGTAAAATCTGAGCTGTCTATGAACATCAAGTTTGTGCAGCATATAATCTAAGTTGTTGGAGTGATTGGGGAAGAATACTGGCAAATCAATAACTGCATTAAGGTTGGCTTCAGTACAGACTGTAGGCAAAAAGGAGGGATTAGTTTGTAGCGAGACACTGTCGGCATGGAAAATCAAATGAGGAGGATTAATGGACAAGGACTGAAGCTCAGACACTCTGCGGGCAGAAGTGATAGCTACTAAAAAGATAGTCTTCCATGACAAATATTTCAAATCACATGAGGAAGCTGGTTTGAATAGAGGGAGAATAATGAGAGAAAGCATAAAATTTAGATTCCATGGGGTATATGGAGATTTCACAGGTGGTCTGAGAAGAAAGGTCCCTTTGAGAAAGGCTTTGGATAGTTTGCGTGACATTATGTTCAATCCTTCAAATCCAAGGTGAAAATTAGAGACAGCAGCAAGCTGAAAACGAACTGTTGCTGCTGCAGCTCCTTTGTTGAAAATCATGGTCAAGAACTCTAGTACAGAGGCCATAGGGACTAGGTAGGGATCAATGTTGTTTTGAGAGACCCATATAGAAAATGTTTTCCATTTGCTGAAGTATAGCTTCCTCGTAGAGGATTTATGAGAGGATATTAGAATTTGCTTCATCTCATTAGAAAGGTTATGGAAAGTACAGTTATGTACACTTGCCATAAATGTAGATGTTCGAGTGTATTCACTGCTGCAATCGCAATAGCCCTCAGTTAGCCTGATTATCAAAGTCTTGGGTCCTGCATCAGTTGCTGTCTAATCTTCCCTGATGTCAGGTAGTCAGGGGTATAAGGCATGCAGCAGACGCCATTACATCAGTTTTTCTTGCCCCAGATGTCAGGTGCCCCCCTTAATGGGAAGCAATTATATATATATATATATATATATATATATATATATATATATAGACACATACATACATACAAGATTATACCTCCAACAAAAAAGTAAATACACCAAAAAGCTTTTTAAGTATAGTAAAGGAGAATAGAGGAATAGCGAAAGGAAGTCAGGGGGCTGGAGGGAGCGTAACCAGGACTGCAACAGTGAAAACACTCGAACATCTACATTTCTGGTAAGTGTACACAACTGTACTATGTTCTTCGCGTTTCACTGTTGCAGTCATCACATTCGGGTAGATTCCCAAAGCTAAGGATGGGAGGAGGAATTTAGATAGCATTAAAACCAGCTATAAGGCCCTGCAAGACTGCAGTGGCAAAGCCAGCTCTGGATTTAGAGAAAATTGGCAAATGGTAATGCTTGGTGAAAGTATGTACAGAACTCCAGGTAGCAGCTTCTAGGATGTCTCTGGTAGGGACACCTCTGTGAAAGGCTGTAGAGGTAGATGCAGCCCTGGTTGAATGGGGTCTAATCTCCTGTGGGATAGGTTTTCCATGGTGCTTATAACAGAAATGAATGCAATGGCCTATCCATTTAGAAATGGTTTGCTTTGAAATAGCCTTCCCCTCTGCCCCTGCAGCAAATGCCAACAGCAGTTGTTCAGATTTCCTTGGAAGTTTAGTCCTGTCCAAGTAAAATCTAAGTTGTCTGTGCACATCTAAAGAGTGCAGTATCCGTTCCCCTTTGTTCTGTGGATTAGAAAAGAAGGTTGGCAAATGAATGGACTGATTAAGAGCCACACTGGATATCACCTTGGGCATGAAAGAGGGACTGGTCCTGAGGGATACCTGTCCGCATGAAAGATGATGAAAGGCTCCACTGCCATAAGGGCCTGTAATTCAGATATCCTTCTTGCTGAAGTGATTGCTAAAAGGAAAGCTGTTTTCCAAGAAAGGAATTTTAACTCTGCAGTTGCAGCTGGCTCAAAAGGGGGAAGAGTGAGTTTTTCCAATACAAAATTAAGGTCCCAGACTGGAGTTGGGCTCTCCTGGGTGGTCTTAAGTTTTTGGCCCCTCTGAGGAACTGATTGAGCAGTGGGTGGGAAAAGACGGGTGGGTTCTGTGTTGCAAGGAGCTGAAATGGCTAAGGCGTGAATTTTAATGGAGGAAAAGGAAAGGCCCTTGTGAAGCATCTCAGTTAAGTATTGAAGAATCTGAGGTAAATTGGGCGCTGTTGTGGCCATCCCTTGAGTTTGGTTCCAGGCACAGAATCCTTTCCATTTTTCAGCATAAGACTTTCTAGTACTAGGCCTCCTTGCCTCCAAAATGACATCCAGCACTTGTTTACTGAGGGATGGTAACAGAGAGATTAGGTAATTAGCCAGGTTTAGGGTTTGAAGCTGGGGATGCAGAATCTGACTCTCCTGCTGAGACAGCAGGATAGGGGTCCGACGTAGGTGCCATGGAGCAGCTGTGGCACACTGTGCAAGAGGGGGTACCCAGTGTTGGCGTGGCCAGTCTGGTGCAATCAGTATCATCCTTGGTTTGTCCTGTTTGATCTTTAGTAGCACTTTGGAGAGGAGAGGCAGAGGAGGAAAGGCATAAACTGATAGAAGGACAGAGCATCCACTTTCCAAGCTTGTTTGCGGGGAATCCTTGTGCAGAATTTGTCCAACTGGTAGTTCTGGGGTGAGGCAAACAGGTCTATATCCAGGATCCCCCATTTGTTGATCAACATGTTGAAAATCTTTGGTTCCAGTTTCCACTCGTGTGGGTCCATGAGATTTCTGCTTAGTTCATCTACCAGTGTATTTAGTTTTCCTGGCAGGAATTGAGCCTATAGATGCACTTCGTAGCTCAAGGCTGTGTTCCACAGAGCCATGGCTAGTCTGCAGAGGGGGTAAGAATGGGTAGCCCCCTGCTTGTTTATGTACCAATTATTACCATTAACTGTCCTGGAAGAATGTGGTCCTTGAAGGCTGTCAGAGCATTCTGTACAGCTAACATTTCTTTTTGATTGATATGCAGGTGCATTTGACTTGGGTTCCATTTGCCCTGAATGCACTTCCCTGCCAGGTGAGCACCCCATGTATAGTCTGATGCGTCTGTTGTTAGGGTTTGGGCGGCAGGAGGTAAAGTGAATGGTAGTCCTTTGTTTTGGTACCAAAGAAATTCTAACCGTTATCAAGGTATGATAGGAATCATTGCTTCTAGATCCTGAGAATGTTGACACCATAGACTTTTTAGATACCATTGTAGTTTCCTCATATGCAGTCTTGCATATGCAATTAGTAGAATGCACGAGGCCATGAACCCCAAGGCTTGCAGTATTTGCCCTGCAGATATAGCAGGGTTTTTGTGGCCACTAGTTTGAAGTAAGTTGGCAAATGAATTTGTTTCTCTGGCGTGAGGAAAGCCATCTGGGAAGTTGTGTTCAAGCTTGCTCCCAGGAATATAATTTGTTGACAGGGTATCGTTTATGATGTACCCCAGACAAGTTAACACCTTTTGTACAAATTCCAGATGATTCAGAAGTATGTCCTGGCTTTCTGCCTGAATTAGACAATCTTCCAGGTATGGGTATATTTGAATACTTCTTTGCCTGTAAAATGCAATGACTGGAGCTAGGCACTTTGTGAATACCCTGGGTGCAGTAGATAAGCCAAAGGGCAGTACAGAGAACTGATGGTGCATGCAGCCTGTTTTGAAGCTCAAGTATTTTCTGCAAGATTCCCTGATTGGGATGTGCAGGTAGGCTTCCTTTAAATCCAGTGTTGCCAACCAGGCATCTTTGCCTATCATGGGAAGCAACTGGTGAAGAGTTAGCATCTTGAATTTTGGAATCACCAAAAATGTGCTTAGGATAGACAGGTCCAGGATAGGACGCCATGAGTTGTCTTTTCTGGGCCCCAGGAAAAGTCTTAAGTAGAAACCTTGTCCCTTTTCCTCTTCTGATACAGTCTGAATAGCCTTTAATCTTGAAAGAGAGTACTTGTTTTTGAGCCTCTGCCCACTGATTTGCGGGTAAATCTGACCAACCGTTTGGGGTTGGTAGCATGTGGAAGTGAAATCTGTATCCTTGGGAAACTATGTTTAAAACCAATTTGTCTTGGGTAAGGAGTTCCCAGATTTTTGCTTGCAGAGCAATCTTTCCCCCTAAAGGAGCAGTCAGTTCAGAAGTGCTTGGAAGTTTTAAAATTAAGTCATTGAGACAGCTTACCGTAAGGGGGAGTCTTACTACTCCCTAATTTGGAAGCGGGAGCCCCCCACTGCTTAGTCCTGTGCGTACCCTGGGACTGAAGCGTGGGTGTTCTGCTGGGTCTGGGTTTGAACTGAGAAGGCCTGGAAGAGGCAGGAAAGGACCAATTTTTGAGGGCCAATGCCTACTAAATCTAGAAGGCTGCACTTGTAAGAAATCTTTAACAGTTTGCATAGATTTAGCTTTTTCCTCCATCTTTTTAAGAATTTCTTCTGCTTTGTCGCCAAACAGGTGGTCCTGATTTAAGACAGCATCCAGCAATTTAGTTTTAACATGATCTGGAAGAGATTGCTCCTTAAGCCAAGCATGCCTTCTAAGTACAGACCCGGTGACAGCAGCCCTGCAAGATGCCTCTAGTGAATCAAAACCAAATTGCAAAGTATGTTTTCCAACCTGTTCAGCAGAATGCATTAAATCCTGTAAATCCTTATTTTCAGCACAATCAGGAATCAACATAATTTTCTGTTTACGCAATCCAGTAATATGCTGCTGATACTTTAACATATGAAAATGGCAATTTAAGGTCCCAAGGTTGCAGAGGTGTAAACCTTCTTACCCCATCTATCCAAGGCCCTGGAATCTCTCTCAGAGGGGGTAGGATTTTTGGCAGTAGTAGCCTTAATGCCCTTGGGTCCCTGTGAAATGGTCTCAGGGTCTGCAGTAGGATTTTTAAAAAGGAACTTATGAGAATCAGGAACCTTGTAATATCTATCAGGTTTTCTGGGAGCAGGAGGTAAAGAGTCAAGGGCCAAGCTAGACTCCGAAGAGTCATCGTCAACAATGTTCAGCACAGGAGGGACAGCTAACTGCCTTGTGTTGGGGCAGGAATATGAAATCTCTAAGCCTGAGAGTAATCCTGGTTTTCCCAGTGAAAATGTTCCCTAAGAGTATGCAAGATTTCACCAAAAGAAAAATCCTCTGGGGGTGAAGCAGAGGGAAGTGAATCCTCTGCATCAGAATCCTCATTGGTAGATATGGGTAAATCCTGGTCATCAGAAGAGACAGAAATTTCAGAATCCTGGTCAGAAGTATCATAAACAAATTCAGTCCTAGGTCTCTTAGAGGGGAAAGGTTGGCTTCCCCTGATTAAAGTAATAAGGTCTTCAGCCATTCTTATCATTTGTTTTTTAGGCACAGAGGCCTGACCATGCAGTCTGGGCGTCGGTTTTCTAGGCATGGTTCGAGTTTTGGGCCTAGAAGATGATGGCGCCGGTTTAATATGCAAATCAGTAGGCCTGAATACACCTTCAGAAGCTGGTGCCTGCACAGCGGCTCCAGACCCATCCAAGGTAGAGACATCCGCAGGTTCCACAGTTGAAGCATGTCGCGGCATACCGGACTCCAAATGGGTCTCAGTAGAGGCCTATGAATCTGAAGTAACAGGTCTCAGGGGCTGCGAAAGTGCTTCACTGAGTGAACTGACTGAGTGAGCGAACTAGCGACTAGCTTAGGAGAAGCGTCGTCTGCAGCTTTGGACCTAGGTGGCTTGTCTCTGTCTTTATCTTTGCATTTTTTTCGGAATGTCAGTAGTCGGGTGGCTTACCGAAGACATATCTGGATAATTGAACCGAGTACCAAAATAATTAGAAGCGAAAATGTACAGACGACGAATAGTTCATGGTTTAAATAAGGCACAAAATTGACAGCGAGGTACGTGGTCTAGGCAAGGAATACAGTACGAATGAAAATCTTTGTGGCATTTGCTTTCCAGAAGAAATACAATTATTGACTTTTACTGACATCGGTTTAGAGCACGAAAAAGTTTCCCCGATGGGGTATTTAGCTTTAGTTGAAGATTTCGGTTCTGAAACTCGAAAACGAAAATTTCAGGAGTCGGCCAACTGGCACTTGCGAACTGCTTCTGCTTCGTGCACCATACGGCAAGAAAGACTGATGTAATGGCATCGGCTGCATGCTTTATACCCCTGACTACCTGATGTCATGGAAGGTGAGACCGCAACTGACGCAGGACCCAAGACTTTGATAATCAGGCTGACTGAGGACTACTGCAAGCAGATAACCCAAATGTGATAACTGCAACAGTGAAACACGAAGAACTTCCTGGCTATGATTGGAACTGGAGCAGCCAAGCTGTCAGCTTCAGGGACTGAAGAGAAGGATGAAGTTCCCCCAACGAGTGCGTCAGAAGATCTGGAACTGGGTCCAGAATCCAGGGGTCCTCCAATTGTTGAAGTTGAAGTAAGGGGAACCAAATCTGACGAGGCCAATGAGGGGCTATTAGAATGATGGTCCTTCCCAGGGCTTTTGCTTTGTGTAGTACTCTGGGTATCAATGGGATTGGTGGGAATGCATAGAGGAGACCCAAAGGCAAATCGTGTACAAGTGCGTCCCTTGGGGCTTCTCTTGGAAAGGAAATCAGGGCAAAGTAGCTTCTGCATTTGATATTCATGCTGCTGGCGAAAAGGTAGCAAGGCTGGCCCTACCTGAGGAATATCCTGTCCACTCTCTCTCTCCTGAGGGATCACTCGTGAGGAAACAAAATTGCTCTGCTCAGCTTGTCTGCTATCACGTTGGATTTCCCTGGGATGTGTGTTGCTAACAGAAAGCGCTGGGTGGATACAGCCCACTGCCATACTCTTAGGGCCTCGAGACAAAGGGGGTAGGACCTGGTACTCCTTGTTTGTTCCAAGTACCAGATCTCTGATGTCTGTCTGAATCGCAATTGTACCCAGAGGTAAACAGTCCTGGAAGTACTGCAATTCTAAAAGTACTGCTCTCATCTCTAGGACACTGATATGCAGATGTGTCTCTTGATCAATCCACGTGCCTTGGGCTGTTCTTCCCTGAAAATGCCCCCCCCCCCCCCATCACGAAGCGTCCATGGTCACTGTGGCCGCTGGTGGGGGTAAAACAAAAGACCGACCTATCTTGACATGAAGAGAGGTCAACCACCACTGAAGATCCTTTTTGCATGTGTTTGTGATCATTATAAGATGAGACATTGGGAGCTCTTGGTAAGACCATTGAGTGAACAACAGCCATTGCAGAATCCGCATGTGCATGCGACCTAACGGTTTGGCTAATATTGCAGCTGCCATCATGCTTAATTTTAGTACTTGTGACGCTGGAGCCTTGTTTTTGGATATGATACTGTGGACCTGCTGGCAGAGTAGTAAGACCCTGCTTTAAGTCTCAGAGTGGTGGTGGTAGTGTCCAATTCTTCTCTGATAAAACAGTATGTTGTGAAGGCGACAAGGCAGATTTTCCTGAGTTTATTGCTGACTGTAGAGTGAAAGAGTGGTGTCCCTGGCTTGTATGAATTGATGCCTGGTGGTGGTGGTGAGGAACCAATCATCTAGGTATGGAAACACCTGGAATCCTAAACGTCTCAGGTGAGCCGTGACCACTGCCATACATTTGGTGAACACTCTGAGGGCTGTAGTGAGACCAAAGGGCAGGGCTCGAAACTGGTAATGACTGGCTCCCAGCAGGAAGCGCAGATGATCCCTGGATGGTATGGCCATTTTTATGTGGTAGTACGTGCATCCTGAAGATCTATTGAGCACATCCAATTACTTTTCCCTAAAAAGGGAAGTATCGACTGAAGCATGACCATCTGAAACTTCTCTTTCTTGACAAATCTGCTTAGTCTGCTGAGATCCAATATAGGCCTCCAGTCCCCTGTCTTTTTTGGAATTAAAAAGAATCTTGAGTAAGTTCCAGATCCTATCTGGTCTGCTGGGACTGGTTGGATGACTCTTTTTGTTAGCAACACTCAGACCTCTATTTTTGCCTGTTCCCTGTAACTGGGTGGAACATCTGGGATTTTTCTTGTCAGTGGAGGGGGTGTGGTGAAAGGAATGAAATATCCTCTGGAAATGATACTTTGTACCCAGTTGTCGTTTGTTATTTTGAGCCAGGTGTCTGGATACAAAGATAAGCGACCCCCGACTGCCTCCAGAGTAGGACAGTCGGGCCTCCTTTCAGGAGCGCTGGTAGGGCTTCCCAAAGAACTGATCTGTCGCCCTGGTTTTACAGACCCCCTCTGCCATGAGGGCGGCGTCTTCCATTATTGCCCCCTCCTCTGCCCCTGGAGGGGGGGTTCACCAAGTTTGTCTTGAAAGGCTCCTTGGGCTTTACGGAACCACATCTTTCCTCTCCTTTGACCCTTGGGGTAGGGTCTGGTAGGGGTGGAAAAACGGACTCCGACGGCAGACTGTCTTTCCTTCCTGCTCACACCTGGTCAAAGTTTCCTTAACTTTGGGCCCGAAAAGGGACGAGCCATCAAAAGGGGTATTTACAAAGGATCACTTAAAGGGATCTGCAAAGGAACACAAGCGCTTCCAGGAGTGTCTCCCAAGACCAATTCCTGTACCCTCTGCCCTGCTCGCTCCATCAGCTGCATATGGAGTGAGGCGCATGGACGAGTTTACTACGGAGTTGAGGGTAGCAAGCTGGGAGGCAACTTTATCTGAAGCTCCTGCAGCTACTGTACCCTGAAGAGCATAGCCAAGCTCTTTAAGGAGATCTCTTTGCAATCTAGTAAAATGGGTTAGATAGTTGAGCAAATGCAGTCCAAAAGTCACTGAACTGTAAGTGCACTTCCCATATCTATCCATGATCCTAGAATCTCTGTTAGGAGGATGGATAGAAAAGGAAGTTTCTGAAATTTCCTTTTTGGTGGCTGCTGCTGCCACCACCATGCCATCAAATGGCACACACTTAGTAAAAAAAAAGATTTGTCCTGGGGGGCAAAAATAAATTTATTAGGCCTCATGGTGACAGGCTCCATGGTGTCCAGAGATTCCCACACCCTTTGTGAGACCAGCTGCATAAGCTCATCGAAGGGCGGAGACACCCAAGAGATGGAGGGCTGAGACCCGAAAGCCTTCAGGACAACCGACTCGTCTTCAGTAGGGTTGGTGGACTGCCAGTCACCCCTCTGCCTAAGGATTTCTAATATTTCAGCAAATGAGATATCCTCAGAGGGGGACCCTTCTGATTTATCCAAGTCGGTATCAGATGTGAGGGACTCCTTTGCAGAGACTAAATGCTTCCTATTATAGATTCTCTTCCTGGGAACCTCATCAGTGTGGGGCTTCTGCTGAGGTCTCGGAAGAGCAGGAGCCACCCAATGGGTCTTCCTGAGGCTCTGGGTCTCTACATTTGGCAAGGATCTGTGAAGAAGAAGCAGATACAGGCACTTTTGGGGAGGAGGTAGCAGGACCTGCAGTCGAAGACATCTTATGAGACATAACTCTCCTCATGGCTTCGAACGCACCTCTGCTCAGATGAGAAAGAACCGAAGGATCAAAGGAAACAGTCGATAACCCCGGCACCAGGACAGTGGGCTCCGAGCCAGAGGTAGGAGCCGAGCTCATCCGAGCAGAAGCCCCGAGAGGCAGAGTCAGAACCAACAAATCGGTCCAACTATCCTCCCTGGAACCATCCAGAGAGTGTCAGCTACTAGATTCCTTGATCGGCGCCAAGGATGTCAGAGTAAATGAAGCGAAGACATGCGTCTGCTCCGAAGGCTCAACGATCATCAAGTCCAACTCCTCCAGCTCCGAAGGACCAGTATGGCTGGGAGGAGGAAGAGTAGTAGATGGTAAAAGGGTCTTTGGTTCCGAAGCCGATAAGAATTTAGCAAAGGCCAGTGCCTGTAAAAGTTTCTTCACCACACGATCTGCATCCATATTGGAAAGGCTAATCGAAGACTGAGATGAGTGGATAGAAGGAGGTACAGATTGCAGGAGTGGAGACTTAGGCATTTCAGATTCCGGTTCCAAAACTGAGGACCGGCTTCGAAAAGACAAGACGGTTGGCTCAGAGGTCTGTGGAACCGACGTCGAAGATTTTATTTGATTTCTTTACCTCAGAAGTAGAAGTCTTAGAAGACTTTGAAGATTTACTGGACCTGTCCTGGTCGTTCAAAGTTTCTTGAAATGTAGGTTTAAGTAAACCTCTGTTGATTAATTTTCTCTTTCTCTCCTGGAGAACCCTAGAAGAGAAAGAATAACAGATGGAGCAGCTTTCCTTGAGAAGCATTGCTCCCAAACAATAAACACAATCCACATGACTGTCAGTGACAGACATTTTCTGCCCACATTTGGGACATTTCTTAAACCCTGATTTACGGTGTTTATCTTTGTCTTGGTCAGCCATACTTTAACACACAATATCAATAGGATGCTGTAAAAACTACACATACCCAAACAAGAAATATCAAATAAGCCCTTTTAAAACTATGGGCTAAAATAGTAAACAACACACACACACACACACACACACACACACACACACACACACACAATCTAAACTCTATCAAAGTTGTGACAGAAGTCACTATTCAAAACTTTAAATAGTAATATATTAAAGCCGTGACAGACAAGATCACTATTCTAAGCACACAATTCAAAATTCTAAAGGCTAAATACAAAACTGTGACAGAAAAGTCACTATTCTAAGCACACAATACAATCTAAGAAGTGTTAAAGATTTAACAAGGCCTAAATAAAAAGATGCCAAAAGAGCTAAGTATTAATAGAGAAAAAAGGCACACTAAGGGAAGGGAAAAGTACAGTTTTGTACCTACCATAAATGTAGATGTTCGAGTGTATATACTGCTGCAGTCATCACACTTGGGTTATCCTGCCGTCAGGCATAGTCTGGTCCGGCGTCGGTTGTCGTCGCTTCTTCCCTGACGTCAGTGCGACAGGGGTATAAAAGAGGCAGCTGACGCCATTTTCTTCAGTTTTTCTTGTCCAAGATGTCAGGTGCCCCCAACTAGGAAGGCAATACAAATAACTATGCAAAATACCTTAGTAGATAAACAAAAGTACTAGCTGTTAGCAAATACACCATATAGGCATGCATCCATTAGATTGATGTACATGGAGTTATAACTGACACGCTGGTATGTAGAGGGGACGGTGGGAGGATAACCTGGACTGCAGCACTATATACACTCGAACATCTACATTTATGGTAGGTACAAAACTGTACTATGTTCATCGTGTAATACTGCTGCAGTCATCACACTTGGGTTGAATCCCAAAGCTATGGATAGGTGGCTGGTACTAGACTGGGTTAGGTGAAGCTAGGATGCCCTGCAGAACTGCAGTGGCAAAACCAGCTCTGGTTTTTGAGTATAATGGAAGGTGGTAGTGCTTGGTAAAGGTGTGCACAGAACTCCAAGTAGCTGCCTCCAGAATGTCCTTGGTTGTAACCCCCCTGAGAAAGGCTGCTGAGGTTGCTGTAGCCCTGGTAGAATGGGACCTAATATTAACAGGGACTGCTTTCCCATGGTGCGAGTAGCAAAAACGGATACAATGTGCTATCCATTTGGAGATGGTCTGTTTTGAAATAGCCTTTCCTTGTGAACCTGCAGCATAGGATACAAAGAGTTGGTCAGTTTTTCTGAAGGTCTTTGTCTTATCCAAATAGTAACGTAGCTGTCTGTGAATGTCCAAAGAGTGAAGGAGTCTTTCTCCTTTATTCTGGGGGTTTGGATAAAAGGTGGGTAAATGAATGGTCTGATTCAAAGCCACACTGGATACTACTTTTGGCATAAAGGTAGGGTTAAGTTCGTAAAGAGACTCTGTCCTGATGGAAAATGATGAAAGGTTCCACTGCCATAAGTGCCTGTAGTTCTGAGACCCTGCGTGCTGAGGGGATAGCCAGCAACAGAGCTGTTTTCCATGACAAGTATTGTAGTTCTGCTGAGAAGGCTGGTTCGAAAGGAGGCAGTGTTAATTTTTCTAAAACGAAGTTGAGGTCTCAAGCTGGCGTTGGGGGTTTCCAGGGGGGTCTTATATTCTTAGCCCCTCTGAGAAACTGCCTTAGTAAAGGGTGTGAGAAAATGGGAGGATCCGTATTATATTGAGCTGAAATGGCTGAAGTATGGATCTTAATGGATGAGAAAGAAAGACCTTTGTGTAGCATCTCAGGTAAGTATTGCAGTATTTGAGGAATGTTTGGTATCCAAGGATTTTGGCCTTTAGCCTGGTTCCATGCACAAAATCTTTTCCATTTGCCTGAGTAAGTTTTTCTGGTGCTGGGCCTCCTGGCCTACAAAATGACATTCAGGACGTCCTTTGAGAGAAGTGTTGATTGATAATTCAAGGTATTCTCCATGCAGCTAAATTTAAAGTCCTGAGCTGACTGTGAAGGGTGTGAGAGTTTTGCTGAGTCAACAGAAGTGGGAATTGAGGTAAGATCCATGGAGGGCTGTGAGTCAAGGTCCTTAGTAATGGGTACCAGTGCTGATGTGGCCAGTCCGGAGCAATGAGGATCATTTGAAGTCTTTCTGATCTGACTTTCAGTAATACCTTGGTCAAGAGAGGTAGTGGTGGGAAGGCATAGACTGTCAACGCTGTACAACTGAATGATAGGGCGTCCACTTTCCAGGCTAGGGAATGATAAGTCCTTGTGCAAAATTTCTGTAGTTGGCAATTGTTGGGGGAGGCACATAGATCTATGTCTGGGCGTCCCCACTTTTGAGTTATCATTGAAAATACTTGTGGGTGTAGTCTCCACTCGTGAGGATCTGCCAAATTTCTGCTTAATTCGTCTGCCAATATGTTTTCCTTTCCAGGCAGGAATTGTGCTTGCAGTTGTACTTGGAAAGTCAATACTGTGTTCCACAAGGTCATTGCCTGTTTGCATAAAGGGTAGGAGTGTGTTCCTCCCCGTTTGTTTATGTACCACATAACGGTGGTGTTGTCTGTCCTTATTAGTACTTGTCCTGGATGCAAGAGGTCCTTGAAGGCTGTCAGTGCATTTTGCACAGCTAGCATCTCCTTTTGGTTGATGTGTAGATGCATTTGCTTTGCAGACCATTTGCCCTATATGCATTGCCCTGCCATGTGTGCTCCCCAGGCGTAGTCTGAAAAATCTGTTGTCATAGTTTGGTTTGCTGGAGGTAAGACAAAAGGAAGACCCTTGTTTGACAATCTTGAGCCCACCATAGGAACTCTTTTTGAAGGCAGGAAATGAGAGGTATACTTGTTTCGAGGCTGTGCCTGTGTTGAGTCCATACATTTTTCAGGTACCATTGTAATTTCCTCATATGCAGCTTTGCATGTGGAATTAGTTGAATGCAGGAAGCCATGAAGCCCAATGCCTGCAGGATTTTCCTTGCAGTAAGCTGGGTAAAAGTTGCCATTTTTTTGAAGTATTGAGTCAGTTGTTTTTGTTTGTCTGGCGTGAGATAAGCCATCTGGGCCATTGTATTTAAGCTGGCACCCAGGAATATTATGTCTTGTGAGGGTATTAGCTTTGACTTCTTTTTGTTTACTGTGTACCCCAGGCAACTTAGCAGATTTGTTACAAATGCCAGATGCTGTAATAGAATGGCCTTGCTGTCCGCTTGATCAGGCAGTCGTCCAGATATGGATAAATTTGTATTCCTCGTTGTCTGCAGTATGCAATTACTGATGCCAGGCATTTCGTAAATACTCTGGGCGCAGTAGATAAGCCAAAGGGCAATGCAGAGAATTGATAATGCGTTGTACCTGCCAAAAATCTGAGGTATCTTCTGCAATCTTGTCTGACAGGGACGTGCAGGTATGCCTCTTTGAGGTCCAACGTTACCAGCCAAGACTCCTTGCCCAGCATGGGAAGAAGCTGCTGTAGTGTGAGCATTTTGAATTTGGGTACCTCCAGGTAAGTGTTTAGAATTGAGAGGTCTAAAATGGGTCTCCAGGCTTTGTCCTTTCTTGGTACTAGAAATAGTCTTGAGTAAAAACCTTGACCTTGCTCCTTTGTATGTACCATCTGAATTGCTTTCCTATCCATGAGAGCTGAAATTTGCATTTGTGCCTCTGCCCATTGGTTTGGAGGCAGATTTGGCATGCCTCTCATCCGTGGTAAAGTGTGAAAATGAAATCTGTAGCCTCGGGTAATAATATCCAGAACCCATTTGTCCTTTGTTATGATGCGCCAATTTTGTGGAAATAGAGCCAGTTTTCCTCCCAAAGGTGCTGCCAGAGCAATTTTGCTTGGCAGGCGAAGAGGGAAGTCATTGTGTTTGTTTCCTGAAGGGTTGAGATCTTTCGTCTCTACCTCTTTGAGTTGTTGTGTGCCATTGTCTAGGCCTGAAAGAACCTTGTGGCTGGCCTCTGCCCCTTGGGCGTCTGTACCTACCCCTTTGGGGTCTGTCTAATGCAGGAATGACCAGTTTTTTGATGGCCAGTTTCTGCTGAAACGGGGAGGTTGTACCTGTAAAAAATTCTTTAACTGTCTGCATAGATTTTGCCTTTTCTTCCATTTTCTTTAAAACTTCCTCTGTTTTGACACCAAATAACACATCTTTCTGCAATGGAGCATCCAATAACTTTGCTTTGACATGTTCTGGTAAGGCTTGCTCTTTTAGCCAAGCATGTCTACGTATTGCGGATCCTGTGACAGCTGCTCTACATGAGGCTTCCAATGAATCAAAACCACACTGTAAGGTATGCTTTCCCACCTGTTCTGCTGCATGCAGCAAATCCTGCATCTCTTTGAAATCAGGTTGATCTGTCTGAGGGATCATTTTCTGCTTTAACTGTGTAATCAAGTACTGCTGGTATTTTAGCATGTGGAATTGGCAGTTTAAGGACCTCATGGCCAAAGTGGCAGACGTATACACTTTCTTCCCCCATCTTTCTAATGCTCTGGAATCTCTTTCAGAAGGTAGTGGATTCTTAGCAGTAGAGGCCTTAACCCCTTTGGGACCCTGGGAAATGGTTTTGGGGTCTGCAGCAGGGCTTTTATATAGAAACTTATGAGAATCAGGAACTCGGCAGTATCTGTCTGGTTTAGCTGGTGCAGGAGGTAAGGAATTTGGGTTTAGACTAGATTTGGTGTAATCATCATCCAAAATGTCTAAAACTGGAGGAATTGCAAGGGGTCTATGCTGTGGGAGAAGAAGAAACTCACGGAGTCTTTTCTTAGAGTCAGAGTAATCTTGGCCTTCCCAGTGGAAGTGTTCCCTCATGGTGTGTAAAGTTTCCTCAAAAGAGTAGTCTTCGGCAGGGGGAGACAGAGGGACTGGACTCTTCAGCATCTGAGTCTTCATAAGGAGGGAAGGAATAATCCTGGTCCTCAGAGTCCGCTGAGGAAATGGATGCTTGGTCAGAGGAAGGATAATCTTCCTCCAGTCTAGGCCTTTTGTCAGGAGGGGGTTGTGAACCCCTGATAAGGGTAATTAAATCCTCAGCCATCTTAAGCATCTGTTTTTTAGGCATAGGGGCCTGTGGGGGGGGGGGACTGTGGACCCGGTTTCT
This sequence comes from Protopterus annectens, assembly GCF_019279795.1. NCBI lineage: Eukaryota > Metazoa > Chordata > Ceratodontiformes > Protopteridae > Protopterus > Protopterus annectens. Next base: position 765,222,873 of record NC_056735.1, on the reverse strand, counting down.
TAACTTTTAAGGGGGCTTTAAGTTTAGCATAAGACTTAATGGAGATAGTTGTCGGTTTGAAGACACCTTCAGAAACCGAAGGCCTGTCCAAAATCTCCGGATCACCGTCAGGGTTGGCGTCCGAGGGGTGAGATGGAACCGGCTCCTGAGGCCCAGCTGATTCGGTCTGGGAGGCCGTCAGAATTTCTAAATCTGCGGTAGTCAGGGGCTGCGTAGCCGCCTCGCTGAAAACCGGAGAACCGGCTGCAGGCCTTGCTGAGGCCTCGGTATCTGGTCTTGGCCTTGGTTGCCTGTCCTTATCCTTGCGTTTTTTAATCATTGCTGATGTCGGTTGCTCCGACGACATGCTATAATTAAATTTTCTGCCAAAATAATGTCGGGCGAAATCTGCCCGATGCTTGACTGTACGTTTGTTGAACCTAGCACAAAACCGACAACCAGAGACATCGTGGTCTGGGCCTAGGCAAGGAATACAATAACAATGAAAATCCTTATGAGGTATTTGCTTCCCACAAGAAATGCAATTATTAACTTTGTCTGACATCGGTCTGAGGCAAGAAAAGTTTCCCCAACGGGGTACTTAGCTTCAGAGAAGACTTCGGGCTGAAATTCGATTCGGAAATCTCAGGAGCTGGCCGACCGGCACTTGCGAACTGCTTCTGCTTCGGGCATCGCGCGGCAAGAAAGACGGAAGAAAATGGTGTCAGCTGCCTCTTTTATACCCCTGTCGCACTGACGTCAGGGAAGAAGCAATGACAACCGACGCTAGACCAAGACTTTGGGATTCGGCCAACTGCGGGACCACCTGAAGGCAGAATAACCCAAGTGTGATGACTGCAGCAGTATTACACGATGAACATCTACACAATAAGCTATTCTAAGTATCTAAAAATAAATATCAAATATTTTTTATCAATATTATAATACATTTGAAGAAAAAAGGTTTTACTTTCCCCAGCTAATGAGAACCTCTGATCTACTGCAGCAGCAAAACATATCTGGGGTAACTCTAGGTGCATCATGGGATAGGGACTTGGTCTCGAGCGATCTGAAGACCTCAACCTTTGTAGTAGGCCGACTCGGAGCTGAAGATCGGCTCCGAACCCATCTGTAAGAAGGATCGGCTCAGAACCCATCTGTAAGAATGAACGGCGGGATAGAACAACTTCACATCAAAGATCTACTATGAGCAATACTGGCAACAAAGATCTACTGTGAGCAATACTGGCAACAATATACCTTGCAGCTAACCCTCATTCATCAGATGATGTGAGGTCTTAAGTAGCTAGACACTCAGGATTGCAAAGATTATCAGTGCCTTTAAACAGGGCAGACAATCTGCTGCATCAGAGATCACTCTAGAAATATACAGATTTTTTTATAAGTTATCTTTAAATGGTACTCAAAGTCAATGTCTACTGCAAGCCTGTCCTCTAGTTGACAGAAACCAATGCCACCTTCACTCCAATTTACTAATCAATTTCTTGAGTTCCTCAAAGGCCTGGCTCAAAAAAAGACTCACAAGGAACCAGTGGAGCCACCAAGTTTAGTGATAGGGAAAAAGTCAGGTTGTAGGCATAAACTAGACCCTTCAAATCAATAGCACTAAAGCTAAACACATCTTCTCAAAGAACAGGGGTAAATGACTCAGCAGACTTCAACATAAAACCTGACCATCTCTGGGAAACTCAAGGAAAGGTAGGTCAACCTTAAACTTTAAGATTCAGTGGTTAAACCAGATAACTGTCTCAACCACTAAATCTTGAACTTTGACCTGATTTTCCATACAAGTCTGAATCATTTAGCCATGGGAATGTGCAATTGTAGAAGCTTCTAATGTAAAACCAAATACCTTCATAATGAAGAAGAACACACTAACAAAGACCACAGACACCATATCAGTTCTAAAGTTGAAGTCTCCAGGGAGAAGTCTAAAGGGTAATTCAAGACGATGCACAAAAGTCCACAAATTCCTATAAGAATGTCCAAACACTAGCAGGGAAACTATAGCTAAGAGACAACCAAAGGTGGTTCTGCTTCCAAAGGTTCATTCAAATGAATTGGTTGACCCATCATTACCTTACAGACAAGGTGTTATAAAGAATAATGGCACCACCACCACAAATCTTACTGAGTCTAGAATTTTGAACAGAATCAGGGAAGAATCAGGGTTGCCACAAGGGACCAAAATTAGCATCTAACCAAGTTAAAACAATAAACACCAGAACCCAATTCCACAACAAATCTGACAGGATGCCAGTCTTATTGCTGACAGATCTGGCATTCAAATCCAGTGTCTGAAGGGAAGCATGAAGGCAACTGGCAGCAACCTTGAAACCATTATAAAGGTCAGTACAGATGGACATTTCACTGAATACCAGTTGCTTGGTAACGGGTTCTTTGCATAAGCTGTTGTATAAAGTAAAAGTAATGTGGACAGGTACTGTTCTGATGTTGAAGCCACAAGCTGCTCTATTATTTTAGGGGTACCTACCATTTCATGGAAGCTCAAATTCACTGAACGTCTTTTTGTCGATCTTAGAGCATTGAATACCATTTCAGTAAATGATTACATCATCATAATTTTTCCGGGGGAAGGGAATTAATTGGCCATTGTACAAATTTGCCATTTTTCACAATGCAGTGCAATCTCAGAGTTGGAATATATAATTGGAGGGGGGGGTGTGAAGCCCCCCCACCTTGGCGAGTTTAAAATAATGTAATTTGTGTTACAATTGCTCTGGTGGTCAAGTAGTTCTTTTCCCCCCGGAGAAATCTTTTTGATGATGTAATTCTTCGCTGATATGGTATTCGATGGTTTAAGTTCGATGAAATGATATAGACCCTGTGACACCCATGCCCTGGCCCAGCAATCAATGAGCCTCAATTTGCACCACTAACACCAGAGAGGGCGTCTCATATAGGAGAAAAGGATAACAAATACACACAATAAAGTGCAATTTCCCTTAAGAGAACACAGAGATCACAGTCAGTACGGGGCTGGTCACTCCCTTGCTCCCCAGGTCCCCAATAAGACTCCCCACTGGCACAGCTCTAGGGTTCAGATCTCAGCCTAGCTGGCAAGCTAACCTCCAGTACCCTCTCTATCCAACCAGTGCTTCGTGTCCCTGCCCAAGTAGCTGATAAACACACACTTTGAGATAAGTATTTATACAACTTCACAGACACTCCTGGGAAAGGCTGACAGATTCTCCAGCTGTGCCCCTTTACCCAGACTATACGAAGTAATTACTGCCCCACCAGCTAATATTTATCAGCTACCCAAAGGCCCTTAAAAGGGTGTCCAATTATTACTGTGCAATATTATTATCCAATTGGTAAGTGTGACTAAACAGTCTTAAGGCTTATTAGAGTGGCTTTGTACAATAAACTCTATAATTATGCAATGTACCCTAGAGCTTAACTTACCTCTACATAAACCAGCCAGAGTTGAAAAGGGTTTAAAAATACTTAATAATAAATACTAAAAACACAAGACAATACTACTACACACCACAGTGCTATTCAAGAGTTCAGAAATCACACAGAAACTTAAAATAATTCAGTAGTACAGTTCTGAGATAACAGAAAAACTCTTAGTCTAATCTTTATAGTCCTAGCTATTTCTACAAGAAAACAGACTTCTAAGATAACTTACTTAAGACAACAGGCAGTGCTGTAGGTTGGATATCAAGACAAAAATGCTCAATAATCTCTGGTTCTCACTGTTTAAATTGAAACTGCACTTCTGCTAAACATTACATAATCTTTTACACCTTCCTGGTTCCCAGGCCACACAGAAACTGCATTTACAACGTCTTGGCTCCCAGGCCACACAGAAAAGTACAGTTTTGTACCTACCATAAATGTAGATGTTCGAGTGCTAATACAGCTGCAGTCATAACAGATGGGTTCTCCTGCCGTCAGGCAGGTCCTCGGTCGGCCGAATTCCAAAGTCTAGGTCCGGCGTCGGTTGTCGTCGCTTTCTTTCCTGACGTCAGTGTGACAGGGGTATACAAGACACAGCCAACGCCATTTTCTTGCCCCAGATGTCAGGTGCCCCCAGAAGGCAGGCAATATATATAAATATATATATATACATATATATATATATATATATATGTAATATATAATCATGCATTGCAATATAATCAAAAAACAGTAGTTGTAAGCAAATACACCATAGAAGGATAACCCAATCAAGTTGTAAGATGAGGAGTTAGCCACTAGGTCTGTACCCAGAGGGGAAGGAGGGAGGGAAACCTGGACTGCAGCTGTATTAGCACTCGAACATCTACATTTATGGTAGGTACAAAACTGTACTACGTTCATCGTGCATACAGCTGCAGTCATAACAGATGGGTAGAATCCCAAAGCTACGCATAGGGTGGTAGGCACTAGGTGGAACTGGGAGGAGCCAGAATGCCCTGCAACACAGCAGTGGCAAAGCCTGCTCTAGTTTTGGAGTATAAAGGTAGGTGGTACTGTTTAGTGAAGGTATGCACAGAACTCCAAGTGGCTGCCTCCAAAATATCTTTGGTAGGGACTCCTCTGAGGAAGGCTGCAGAGGTAGCTGTGGCCCTTGTAGAGTGGGATCTGATGCCTGCAGGTACAGATTTACCATGAAAGGAGTAACAAAACCGTATGCAGTGGCCTATCCATTTTGAAATTGTCTGTTTGGAAATTGGCTTCCCTTGAGCTCCTACAGCAAAGGACACAAAGAGTTGTTCTGATTTCCTGAAAGGCTTTGTTCTGTCCAAATAGTAACGTAGCTGTCTATGGATGTCTAAGGAATGCAGCAGCCTTTCCCCTTTGTTTTGAGGATTGGGGTAAAAGGTAGGTAAGTGTATGGCCTGATTTAAAGCTACCCTGGATACTACCTTAGGCATAAATGACGGGTTGGTTCATAGGGAAACCCTGTCCTGATGGAAGATGAGAAAGGGCTGCACAGCCATGAGGGCTTGTAGCTCCGAGACCCTACGAGCTGAGGTAATGGCCAGAAGGAAAGCTGTTTTCCAGGACAAATATTGCAAATCTGTTGAGGCAGCTGGTTCAAAGGGAGGCAATGTTAATTTTTCTAGAATGTAATTAAGATCCCAGGCTGGTATTGGTTGTTTCCTTGGAGGTCTTATATTCTTAGCCCCTCTGAGGAACTGTCTTAAGAGTGGGTGAGAGAATAAGGGTGGATCAGATTTGTATTCTGCAGAAATGGCTGAGGCATGGATTTTGATGGAGGAAAATGAAAGTCCACTGTTCAACAGCTCAGCTAGATACTGTAATATCTGAGGCAAATTCAGTTTTCTAGGATCCTGGCCTTTTTTCTCATTCCAAGCGCAAAACCGTTTCAATTTGGCGGAGTAAGCCTTTCTAGTAGATGGCCTTCTGGCCTCCAAAATGACATCCTGCACCTCCTTGGAGAGTAGGGTCTGTTGTGGTGTTAAGGAATTTTCCATGCAGCCAGATTGAGTGTTTTCAGCGGACTGTGAAGAGTTTTGTAGCTGTGCTGAGTCAGTAGAAGAGGCATTAGAGGTAGGGTCCAGGGAGGAGAATGTGTTAGGCTCCTCAGGAGTGGGTACCAGTGTTGTCTTGGCCAGTCTAGAGCAATCAGTATCATCTTCGGTCTGTCTGCTCTTGCTTTCAAGAGCACCTTGGGCAGAAGAGGCAAAGGTGGGAAGGCGTAAACTGTCCGTGCTGCCCAACTAAAAGAAAGGGCGTCCACTCTCCAGGCCTTTGGATGGAATGTCCTTGAGCAGAATTTTGTCAATTGATGATTCCTGTGGGAGGCAAAGAGATCTACGTCTGGCCTTCCCCACGCTTGGATTATCTTTGTAAACACTTGAGGATGCAACTCCCATTCATGCGGGTCTGTCATATTTCTGCTTAGATTGTCTGCCAGCGTGTTTTCCAAACCTGGTAGGTACTGTGCTTGAAGTTCGATTTGCCATTCCAGAGCCAAGTTCCAAAGTGACATGGCCAGCCTGCACAGGGGGTATGAATGTGTTCCTCCTTGTTTGTTTATGTACCACATTACTGTGGTGTTGTCTGTTCTTATCAATAATTGCCCTGGATGCAGGAGGTCCTTGAAAGCTGTAATTGCATTTATCACTGCTAGCATTTCCTTTTGATTGATGTGAAGGTGCTTTTCCTTTTGGGACCATTTGCCCTGAATGCACCTGTCTGTCATGTGTGCCCCCAGGCGTAGTCTGAGGCATCTGTTGTGATGACTTGATTTGCTTGAGGCTTGCAGAATGGTAGACCTGTGTTTGTTTGGCATGCTTGGGCCCACCATAGAAATTCCTTTTGCAAACATGGGATTAGTGGTATTATTGTTTCCAAACGGTGGCTGTGTTGAGACCATAGGTTTTTTAGGTACCATTGAAGTTTCCTCATATGCAACTTTGCACATGGGATTAGAAGAATGCAAGATGCCATGAAGCCCAGAGCCTGCAGGATTTTCCTTGCAGTTAGCCTGGTACAATTTGCTAGTATTTTGAAGTACTGAGTTAGTTGGCCCTGTTTTTCTGGCGTAAGATAGGCCATCTGGGTGTTTGTGTCCAAGTTGGCACCCAGGAAAATTATTTTCTGAGATAGTGTTAGCCTGGATTTCTCTTTGTTGACTGTGTATCCCAGAGAATTCAATAACCGTGTTACATAAGCCAGATGTTCCAGAAGTATGTGCTTGCTGTCCGCTTGGATCAGGCAATCGTCCAAATAAGGGTAAATTTGTATCCCTTGAAGTCTGCAGTAGGCAATTACTGATGCCAGGCATTTCGTGAATACTCTGGGCGCAGTAGATAAGCCAAAGGGCAATGCAGAGAATTGATAGTGGATTGAACCTGCAAGAAATCTGAGGTATCTTCTGCAGCTTTGTCTGATTGGGACATGCAGGTATGCCTCCTTGAGGTCCAATGTTACCAGCCAAGACTCCTTGCCCAGGATGGGAAGAAGCTGCTGTAAGGTGAGCATCTTGAATTTTGTGCAGTAGAAATGTGTTTAGGATGGATAAGTTCAAAATGGGTCTCCAATCGTTTCCTTCCTTGGTACCAGGAATAGTCTGGAATAAAAACCTTGACCTTGTTCGTGAGTAGGTACCTCTTGAATAGCTTTCATGTCCATGAGCTTTGAAATTTGTATTTGAGCCTCTGCCCTTTGATTGTGTGGCAGGTTCGGCATGCCTCTCATTTTTGGAAGAGTGTGAAAATGAAATCTGTAGCCTCTGTTTATAATGTCCAGGATCCATTTGTCTGTTGTGATAATATGCCAATTTTTTGAAAATAATGCCAGCTTTCCTCCCAAGGGTGCTGCCAGCTGAGACTTGCTTGGCATGCAAAGGGGAAAGTCATTGGGTTTGTTTCCTGTATTGTTGTGCACTGTCTTCGCCACCTCTTGGTGCTGGAGTTTGCCATTGTCTGCCTCTATGTGATCCTTGAGATTGTCCTCTGCCCCTTGTGCGCCTGTATCTACCTCTTTGGGGACCAGTTTTTTGAAGGCCAATTTCTGCTAAAACGTGGTGGTTGTACCTGTAGAAAAGCTTTGACAGTTTGCATAGATTTAGCTTTTTCTTCCATTTTCCTTAGTATCTCCTCAGCATTAGTACCAAATAATACATCCTTTTGTAAAGGAGCATCTAGCAGTTTAGCTTTAACATGATCAGGCAAGGTTTGTTCCCTAAGCCAGGCATGTCTACGAATGACTGATCCTGTAACAGCAGCTCTACTTGCGGCCTCTAGAGCATCATAGCCACATTGTAAGGTGTGTTTACCCACTTGTTCTGCACTATGCATCATATTATCCTGCAACTCCTTCAAATCTGGTTGTTCAGGTTGTGACATTTTATTCTTTATTTGTGATGACAGAAACTGCTGATATTTAAGCATATGGAACTGACAATTTAAGGCCCTCATGGCTAGGGTGGCCGAGGTATATACCTTTTTTCCCCACCTTTCTAAGGATCTAGACTCCCTTTCGGAAGGTAATGGATTCTTAGCAGTAGAGGCCTTCATTCCCTTGGGGCCTTGAGAAATGGTTTCAGGGTCAGCATTATGGCTTTTGTAAAGAAATTGGTGTGAGTTAGGAACTCTGTAGTACCTACCAGGCTTGACTGGGGCAGGAGGCAGGGAATCCGGATTAAGGCAAGCCTCCGAGTAAACATCATCAAGTATGTCCAAGACAGGAGGTATCGCCAGAGGTCTGTGCTGAGGTAGCAAAAGAAATTCCCTAAGTCTTTTCTTGGAATCTGAAAAATCTTGGTCTTCCCAATAGAAGTGTTCCCTCAAGGTATGCAAGGTTTCCCCGAAAGAAAAATCCTCTGGGGGAGATACAGAAGGAATGGACTGCTCTGCATCAGAATCTTCAAAAGGGGAGTACGAGTGTTCCTCTTCATCAGAATGTTCTGAAATAATGGAGCCCTGGTCAGAAGAGGGAGAATCTTCCTCCACTCTGGGTCTCTTGTCCGGAGGGGGTTGGGAACCCCTGATAAGAGTAATTAAATCCTCAGCCATTTTGAGCATCTGCTTTTTAGGCATGGGACCTGGAGATGGGCCCTGTGCAACAGGCCTCTTGGGATGCATGGCTGATTTGGACTTAGTAAAGGCCTTTATGGAAAAGGAAGATGAGGGTCTGAAGACACCATGGGTGGAAGTGGACCTGTCCACATTAAGAGGCTCAACACTCACAGTGGCTTCGGTAGCTGTAGTCAGGGTATGGGCCGAGGCACCTGCGGTCTCGGTTACAGAAGACACCGCCAGAGAAGTGTCGTCGGTAGTCAGGGGCTGCGTAGGCGCCTCGCTGAGAACCGGACCACGTGTAGCCGGTTTTGGCATGGTGTCGGTGGAGACTGCGGACCTCGCATGTCGGTCTTTGTCCTTGCGTTTTTTGGACAAAATGGTAGTCGGAGTCTCCGACGACATTTTATAATCAAAAGCTTTACCAAAAAAGTGCTGGGCAAACTCCGCCCGACGCTTAATAGTGCGTTTATTGAAAGTAGCACAAAAGCGACAGCCCGAGACGTCGTGGTCTGGGCCTAAACAAGGTATACAGAGGGAATGGAAATCCTTATGCGGTATTTGCTTCCCACAAGAAATACAATTGTTAACTTTGTCTGACATCGGTCTGAGGCAAGAAAAATTTCCCCAACGGGGTACTTAGCTTTAAAGAAGACTTCGGTTTCCAAATTTTCATAATTTCAGGAGCTGGCCGACCGGCACTTGCGAACTGCTTCTGCTTCGGGCACCGCGCGGCAAAAAAGACTGAAGAAAATGGCGTCGGCTGTGTCTTATATACCCCTGTCGCACTGACGTCAGGAAAGAAAGAGACGACAACCGACGCTGGACCTAGACTTTGGAATTCGGCTGACCGAGGACCCGCCTGACGGCAGGAGAACCCATCTGTTATGACTGCAGCTGTATGCACAATGAACATCTGCATTTACATTATTTTACACTTAGAGCAATAAAGGACGTTCCACCTGTAAATTCTGGTCATTAACTTTAGCCTTAAAACAATAGGCAGGAAGCCTTCATCTAGCCGGACTGGAGCCGACTTGTAAAACATCAAAGGCAGTGATGAAATAATTTTAATTTCAAAGGACCAACAAGGAATGCTTGACTTAGCTTTCCTTACATCAGATGGCAATGTTGCCACATTGTTTTAAGTTCAACATTCACAGTATTTACAAATAATAGAATTATGTACCAAATTCTATTTGACTAGGCTGGCAGCCTTCACCCATCTCTACCAGTCTTCACCCCCCCCCCCCCGGAGTACTCAAGCTAGTTTTTCAAGTGGCCCTTGAGAAACACCACTTGAGAGGGTTAGGTCTATCTGAGTATACCTACCCCATTCCCTGTCTTGAGAGCCCATCTGCATTGGCACTGCTACTCCCACTGCGGTGCAGCTATGACTTATCATATGCTTGCAACTCCAGGCTCCATCTTAGCAACTTAGCATTTTGCTGACTGGCTCTGTTTTAACCATGTCAGAGGGTTGTGATCTGTCATAACAGTAAATTTCCTTCCATACAGATTAAGGCTAAAGTTTTTGCAGTACCCACAATATGGCTAGACATTCCTTTTCTACAGCTGAATAGCATTCCTCCCTGGGTTGGAGCCTTGGACTGAGATAAACCACTGGGTGCTCTTCTCCCTGTGAAGAAATCTGGCTAAGTACAGCCACTCACCCCATGGTTCAAAGCATCCACTTGCACAACAAATTCTTTGCTGTAATCTAGCTAACACAGGGGGTCCCTCCCAAAGCTCCTTTAAGCTTCTGGAATGCCTGCTCACATGCTGGGGTCCATACTACCTTATCTGGCCTGTTTTTCCTTGTCAGGTGTGTGAGGAGAGCAGCTATGGTACTATAACTGGGGACGAACTTTCTGTAGTATCCTGCTGTCCCTAAAAATGCCCTCACCTGCTTTTTAGTAACAGATGTAGGCCATGCCTAAATGGCTTCCACTTTGGCAGGTTCTGGCCTTATCTTACCACTCCCTACCCTATGTCCTAGGTAGGAGACCTCTGCCACACCCACCTGACATTTTCTCGGCTTAATGGTCAACCTTGCCCTCGGTAGTCTGCCCAGCACCTCCCTGACATGCTGAACGTGCTCTGGCCAGGAATGGCTGTAGATGGCAATATCATCTAGGTAAGCAAGGGCAAACCCTCCTGCTCCTCTTATATTACCTACCAGCATCTGGAAAGTCGCTGGGGCATTCTTCATCCCAAAGGGCATCTTTGTGAACTCATACAAGCCAAAAGTCACAAAGGCTGACTTCTCTCTAGCACTGGGAGTCAAGGGTACCTGCCAGTAATCCTTGGTAAGATCAATGGTTGCAAGATACTTAGTCCCACCCAGCTTCTCTAGGGTCTCATCTGTCCTAGGCATGGGGTAAGTATCAGACTCTGTGTGACTATTTAATTTCCTGTAGTTCACACAGAACCTGCTGCTGCCATCCTTCTTTGGCACCAGCACCACTGGGGAGGCCCAGGGACTGTTGGAATCTTGAATCACCCATAGTTCCAACATTTCCTGTACCTCCTCCCTCAGGGTCTGTCTGACTCTCTCAGGCACTCTATAAGGGGACTGCCTAATAGGATTTTGGGATCCTGTATCCACCTGGTTCTGAACCAGGTGGGTGCACCCTGGTTTCCCAGTGAACATGTCCCCAAATTCCTGCAACACTGCTCGGATTTCTCGAACCTGGGTAGGCGACAGCTGCTGGGAAATTGCTAGCCCTTCCACTGGGGTGTCAGCCTGAGCCTCACTGAGGAGATCAGTCCCCAGATCTCCCTCAGACTCCTCCTGCAATTCAATGCAAATGCTCAGCACAAGGGCCTCCCTATCATGGTAAGGTTTCATCATGTTAACATAGTACAATTTGTGCCCCTGCCATCTGCCTAGCAGTTCCACCGTGTAGTTAACATCACTTCCCTTTCTTACCACATTGTACGGACCCCCTCCCAAGCTGCTTGCAGCTTGTTGTGTCTGACAGGAACAAGAACCATTACCTGCTGCCACACAGCATACTCTCTAGCTCGAGCATTACTGTCATACCACACCTTTTTCTGTTGTTGGGCTTCTGCCAGGTTCTCCTGGGCCAAGCCCATGAGTTCCCTGAGCCTTGTCCTGAGGTTTAGGACGTATGCCACAACAGACTCCTTGTGAGACTCGCACTCACATTCCCACTCATCACAAATTAAATCTAGAGGTCCCCTCACCCTATGCCCATACAGCAACTCAAAGGGTGAAAAACCTGTGGATTCCTGGGGAATCTCTCTGTAAGCAAACAACAGATGGGGCAAATATTTGTTCCACTCCCTTTTAAACTGATCTGCAAATACCTGTAGCATGGACTTGATTGTAGAGTTTAACCTCACAACAAGACCATTAGTCTGGGGATGGTAGGGAGTGGTCTTCATGTGCTTCACCCCACAGGACTTCCACAGACAAGCCAGCAGGTCTGACATGAAATGGGCACCTCTGTCAAACAGTATTTCTTTTGGGAAACCTACCCTGCTGAAAATCTCTAAAAGCATTTGCCACCTTCTCTGCCTCAATGGAGGACAAAGCCACTGCCTCAGGGTATTGTGTAGCATAATCCACTACCACTAGGATATACTTTTTCCCTGTGGAACTTGGGGTACTCAGAGGACCCACAATATCCATAGCTAACCTCTGAAATGGCCCTCAATCACAGGCAAAAGCATCACAGGTTCATAGGTAGGTACTTGGCTAGCTGCTCAAAGGCATTTATAAGCCTAGCCTGAATGTGTTGGCTTTTGCCGCACCCTTAGATTAGTTCCCTGTGCCTCTGTCCAGCAGAGCCATTAAAGTGATCCCTGGGGTAAACTTTCTGTTTCCCATCCACTCGTCAAGGTTTCTCTTGAAGAGGGTTAGTAAGGAGGTCTGCCTAATGTAGATTGGAATCTTGTTCCAGAGCATGGGAAGTCTCTGGGACAGGAATCTATCCCTCCAGCACATCCTATTTATTGTTGTGGTGAGGTTTAGATCCCTGGAGCGTGTGGCTCGAGGGGATATGTTTTTCTTTAGGTGGAGCATGTCCATCAATTCTGGGTTGGACATGGCCTTGTATGTCAGGCAGAGATCACATCTGAGCAGGCGGTATGCAACCGAGTACAGCTGGAGTTTCTTCAGTCGAGCTGCATAGAGCATCTGCTTGAGGCCAGTGATCCTCTTGGTGAGGTACTTCTGTGGTCTTTCCAGTTGTTGCAGGTGTCTTGTAAGATACATCCCAAGTGGGACACTGTACTCTATATGATGGGTCTGATGAGTGATGCATAGAGCGGCCCAATGAGCTCTTTCGATCTGGATGCAAATCCTTTTGCAATTAGGTGAGCCACATAGAATGATTTTCTAACCACTTTGGCAATGTGATTATCAAAGGAGAGGTTACTATCTACTTGGGTCGTCAGATCCCTTATTACGTCTTCCATATTTATGTGGTAGTTTGTGAGTACTTTGTTTTTTCCAAAGGGGATGACTATGCACTTTTTGACATTTAGCTTGAGGCCATGGTTTTGACACCAGGTATCTGTCTCAGTGAGACCCATTTGGAGGATGTCTGTGTCAGCTGGAGAGTCAATTATAGCCCCTAGTTTGCAGTCGTCTGCAAACTTGGTCAGAAATAGTCCTCCTGTGCTTGCCTGTACCTCTGAGAAATATATGCTGAACTGGAGGGGTCCTAGGACTGAGCCTTCGGGAATGCCACTTGTAACCGGTTTAGAGTCAGACCTAGCTCCTGCAACTCTTACCATGTGGGTTCTGTCCGTGAGCCAGTTGGCAACCCATCTCGTGACGTAGGGGTTTATGTTCAGGCTGGTGAGCTTGTCTATAATACCTGAGTGGGGAATGGTGTTGAAGGCCTTTGCAAGGTCTAGGTAGGACTGTGTGGACCTCCTTTCCCCTCATCTATAGCCTTGGTAACTGTCTCAAAGAAGTCCACCAGGTTTAGAAGGCATGATCTGCCCTTAACAAAGCCGAACTGGGTAGGGTCCAGTGTTTGGAGGTTTCCAATGTCTCTGTTAATGAGATCCATGATGATGCGCTCCATAACTTTGCAGACCAAGCTAGTCAGGCTTATATGGCGATAGTTCCCGGGGTCCGTTGTGGCTCCACCTTTGTGGACTGGAATAACCGTTGCTGTGCGCCACTCTGTGGGCACGTAGCCTGTGGAGTGGCTGAGTTTAAACAGTGTGTTTAGGTGAGGGGATAGATCATCTTTGAGCTCGTGTAGGACGCAGCCTGGGGCACCGACGGTACCATTGATGCTGTGTTTTTGGCTTTGGAGAGGGCTGTTTTACCCTGAGTGTCTGTGATTTCAGGGGCACTACATTCTTCTGGTAGAGTTATGGGCCCTTTTGAGGGTGAGAGGGGGGGGGTGAAGTTTGCACTGAACCTGTCTGCCAGGATATTGGATATATCGGTCAATTCAGTGTATATTTGCCATTCTGCACTAACTCTGAGCAGATCTGAGAATTGCCACTTAGATTCTTGACATAGCTAAAGAATGCCTTGTGGTTATCTTTGGAGTCCATGGCAATTTTTCTTTCGAAGCAAGCCTTGGATGATTTTATGAGGGAATGTAGTTTCTTGCTGATACTGATCAGGGATGTTTTCCTTTCTTGGGATTTTACTCTTTTCTGTACTAGTTTCCTCCTTCTATTGTATAGCTTGTTTATGGCAGGGGTCTACCAGACTGGTTTCCTTTTCTTGGAGGAGTGAGTCTTGGTTTTGTTTGGGATAGGACAATCCATGCATTCTTGTAGGTGCCCATAGAGTGCATTAGTAAAGGATTTTGAAGCTTAGATAGCGTTATCCTTTAGCATGGGGGCTTTGAAACTTCCCACCTCGGTCTTAAGTAATGTGAAGTTTGCTTTTGAAAAGTTTTTCACGGTGGTTTCTTTGACTGGGGGTGGCGGCGGAATGTGGTTATCGAGAATGATTAGTTTATGGTCAGATATAACCAGCGAGGGGGTGACCTCCGGTGTGGAACACCGGTCGCCCATGTTGGTGATGACCAGGTCCAATATGTTATCTCTGGTGGGGGTGTTAACCAGTTGATCCAGGGCGTTTGAGTTTATAAATTCTAGGAAATGTTGGGCAAGAGAGTTTGCACTTGAGTAGTTCTCCCAGTTAATGTTTGGGTAATTGAAATCACCCAATATCAGGGTGTTTGGTAGGACCTTTATGTTTCCCAGTGTTTCCAGGAATGCGGAGTGGGGATCCAGGGACATGGTGGGTGATCTGTAGCAAGCTATAATTTGAATGAGAGTTCTGCGCATTGTTAGTTGCACGTGGATGATCTCTGATGCATCGTGATGTGCCACTAATCTGGAGGTGTGGGTATCCTTGATGAATATGGATACTCCCCCGCCTTTTGTATTTCGGTCTGGGTTTTGTGGCCGAAATGTATGGTATGAGTTGTAGCCTGGTAGTGCTGGGGTGCTCTCTGGAGCCTTAAACCAGGTTTCTGTTACTGCATATATATCGATTTTCTCCATACTGAGGAGTGCCTCGAGTGTGTGCATTTTGAGGGTTAGACTTCTGGCTTTGAGTAGCATTATCCTCAGTTTTTTGTTACTTGTGCTATTTACGGCAGAGGGTTTGTCTTTTGAGCCTTGCCTAAAAAAGGCACTATGGGGGTGGCAAGAGCCTTAGCCAGTATTCGAAAGCCTAAGGGTGACAGGTGCAAGCTTGTCTCTAGCAAAGCAGCGTGGCTTGTCGAGCATGTCATCCCAGGCTGACAGACATTGGATCCCCTTTGAATGACATCAGAAGCTTAGTCAATTGTTGAAATTGATAATTTTTTCTCTATACCGTGGTATCATTCTTGGTGAGGGCAGGATGCTACTCAGGGTCAGGGTCATACCGGCCTGGGCTACGTGATCAGAGAGCTCCTCCATGTCTCTCTTCATGTAGTCCAGGGAGGTACAGCTGTCATTCACACCAACATGTAAAATGAGAGAGTCATATTTGTACTTGTTCTGGAGTGACCTGAGTGCTTGTGTTATGTGGCGGATCCTGGCACCCGACAGGCAGCTAACAGTAACCCTCTCCTTGTTCAGCCTAGTGAGTGGGACGCCAGTTTGCCTGACTACATAGTCACCTATTACTAGTGTGTTGGGTATGTTATTTTGCCTTAAGGGCTGTGATTGTGTGGCACACTGGTCTTGTGAAGTATGTGTTTCATGGTTTGTGTTGGGGGTGGAGGTTGCTTGGATGTTTGCTTTGCAGGTCTCTGTTGCTTCTGCAAATTTTTATTTAGAGCCTCTGAGTATGTTCTCTCATATTTGTGTGTGTTTTTTGCCGGTGCTGGTTTCATAGGTCTATGTGAGACTGGTGGGTGTGATGCAAGTAATTCCCTTCTCCTCCTGACTGCCTGGTCCAGTCTTGGGTTGAGAGAGCTTAGCCTCCAGTTTGGCTGTATAATTGCATTTCTCGTATGTATTAGTGTTTGGTGGAAGGAGGAGAGGGTTGTCTGTGTACATGAGGCAATTGTAACATTGCCTCAAAATGCCCAGATTCACCAGCTGGACCGGAGAGTACACCTGAAACTGCCCTTTGAACATGCCTGGATAGGTACAGTGAACTGTTTTAGTGATTGGCTGGTAAGGTCGAATAGAGAGCCTTGTCCTTCTCTACAGTATGGGGTAGAGGGGTCTAGTGCTAAGGTTTATTAGTGCTTGCTATGAGTTTTGAGCAAGTGCCAGTATGAGAAGTGAATGGTTTGAGTGCTTAAGTTAAAAGTTTGTCTAGTTCCAAGGGAAAAACTGAAGAGTAGACTTTGTGGAGCTGGGAATAGTTATACCCTAGCTAACCGGCGCTGCCCTGCAGCAAAACCATGCAAATGCAGGTTTTACAGCAGGGAAATGAAAGAAATTAACCCAAAATAGCCAATAAACTACTAATTTCTGGGCTGAAACCACTCCTCCAGGGACAGATAGGCTGCTAAAAGCTCCCTCTCTCACAGTGAGCAGAGAAAAGTACAATTGTGTACACTTACCATAAATGTAGATGTTCGAGTGTATTCACTGTTGCAGTCATTACATTTGGGTTATCTTGCTGGCAGGTTGCCCTCAGTCGGCCTGAATTTCAAAGTCTTGTGTCCTGTGTCAGTTGCTGTCGCCTCTTCCCTGACGTCAGGGTTATAAAACATGCAGCCAACGCCATTTTCTTCAGTTTTTCTTGCCGCAGATGTCAGGTGCCCCCAAAAGGGTAGGCTAAAAATATGTAAATAAAACATACATGCACCAAATTAAGCTTTACCTTCATCTATAAGCAAATACACCACCTAGGTTGTATAGATTAGAGAAGTAAAGATAAGTTCCAGCAAACTAAGGAGGATGGCGGGTGGGTAACGTGGACTGCAATAGTGAATACACTTGAACATCTACATTTATGGTAAGTGTACACAACTGTACAATGTTCTTCGTGTTTTACTGTTGCAGTCATTACATTTGGGTTGAGTCCCAAAGCTATGGTTGGGGGGCTGGAGCTAAACAGCAGTAGGAGCGGCTATGAGGCCCTGCAGAACTGCAGTGGCAAAGCCTGCCCTGAATTTAGAGTAAAGAGGCAGATTGTAATGTTTTGTAAAGTTATGCACTGAACTCCAAGTAGCAGCTTCTAAAATGTCTTTGGTTGGTTCTCCCCTGAGAAAGGCTGCAGAAGTGGCTGCAGCTCTGGTTGAATGTGGCCTAATGCCCTTAGGCACTGGTTTGCCATGCTGTGAGTAGCAGAAATGAATGCAGTGACCTATCCACTTTGAAATAGTTTGCTTGGAGATAGCCTTTCCTTGTGATGCTGCGGCATATGTCACTAGTAATTGTTCTGTCTTTCTGAAAACTTTAGTTTTGTCCAAGTAGAATCTAAGTTGTCTGTGTACGTCCGAAGAATGCAGAATTTTCTCCCCCTTGTTCCATGGATTTGGATAAAAAGTTGGCAAATTAATAGTTTGGTTAAGGGCTACACTCTATACCACCTTAGGCATAAATGTAGGGTTTGTTCTCAGAGAGACCCTGTCTAGATAAAAAATGATAAACGGTTCCACAGCCATGAGAGCCTGTAGCTCTGAAACTCGTCTTGCAGATGTTACTGCTAGGAGCAGAGCTGTTTTCCAAGATAAGTACTTTTTATCTGCAGTAACCGCTGGCTCAAAAGGAGGTAAGGTGAGTTTTTCCAAGACATAATTGAGGTCCCACGCAGGTATTGGCGTTCTCCTTGGAGGCCTTAAGTTTTTGGTTCCTCTGAGGTACTGCCTTAATAAAGGATGAGAAGAGAGTGATGGCTCTGTATTGTAATGAGCCGAAATGGCAGAAGCATGGATTTTAATTGATGAAAAAGATAGGCCTTTGTCCAGCATCTCAGTTAAGTATTGCAAAATCTGAGGAATATTTGGGACAGCTGTATCAGTTCCTTGAGCTTGGTTCCAAGCACAAAATCTCTTCCATTTTCCAGCACAGTATTTTCTAGTGCTAGGCCTTCTGGCTTCTAAAATGACATCCATCACAGCTTTACTGAGAGGTGTGGCTTGTATGGCTACATTATCCGCCATGCTACCAGGTTTAGGGTCCTGAGTTGGCTGTGCAGAATCTGACTGTTTTGCTTGGACAGTAAATGAGGTACTTGGGGTAAAGGTCCAGGCTGGGCACTGGGACAAGTTCCTTAAGCTCGGATACCAGTACTGGCGTGGCCAGTCTGGGGCAACCAGAATCATTTTTGGTTTCTCCTGTCTGACCTTTAGGAGTACCTTGGGGAGGAGAGGCAGTGGAGGAAAGACATATACTGATAGGTTTGTCCATTTAAAAGATAAGGCGTCCCACTTTCCAAGCTTGTCTGTGATAAGTCCTTGTGCAGAATCTTTTTAGTTGATTGTTGTGAGGGGAAGCAAACAGATCTATGTCCGGGTGTCCCCATTTCTTTGTTATCATGCTGAAGACTTGTGGATCCAGGTGCCACTCGTGGTGATCCATGAGGTTTCTGCTTAGTTCGTCTGCCAGAGTATTTTCCTTTCCTGGCAGGAATTGTGCCTGCAGATGAACTTGGTAAGTCAATGCTGTGTCCCATAAAGCCATGGCTAGTCTGCAAAAGGGGTAAGAATGAGTGCCCCCTGCTTGTTTATGTACCACATAACCGTGGTGTTGTCTGTCTTTATCAGTAGCTGTCCCGGATGAAGTAAGTCTTTGAAGGCTGTCAGGGCATTTTGAACAGCTAGCATCTCTTTTTGATTGATATGTAGATGCTTTTGGTTTGTGGACCAGGTGCCCTGAATGTCTCTTCCTGCCATGTGTGCCCCCCAGGCATAAACTGATGCATCCGTCGTTAAGCTCTGCCTGGCTGGGGGTAGTGAGAATGGCTGTCCCTTGTTTTGGTGACAAGCCTTTTCCCAACATCGAAACTCCTGTTGCAGGCAGGGAATGAGAGAAATCATTGTTTCCAGGCTGTGGCAATGTTGTGTCCAGACACTTTTTAGGTACCACTGAATTTTCCTCATATGCAGTCTTACATATGGAATTAATAAGATGCAGGATGCCATGAAGCCCAAAGGCTGTAGAATTTTTCTTGCATATAACTGGGCCTTTGTTGCTATTTCCTTGAAATAGGTAGTCAGTTGCCTTTGTTTGTCTGGAGTGAGATAAGCCATCTGGGCAGCTGTATTTAAGCTTGCACCCAAGAATATTATCTCTTGAGAGGGTACTAGTTTTGATTTCTTTTTGTTGACTGTGTACCCTAGGCATGTTAAAAGTCCTCACAAACGTCAGATGCTGTAGTAGAATGTCCTTGCTCTCTGCTTGTATGAGGCAGTTGTCCAAGTAAGGATATATTTGTATTCCTCTTTGTCTGCAGTAAGCAATTACTGGTGCCAGGCACTTTGTGAAGACCCTGGGCTGGCGCAGTAGATAAGCCAAAGGGCAGTGCAGAGAATTGGTAATGCTTTGAGCCAGCCTTGAATATGAGGTATCTTCTGCATGATTGTCTGATTGGGACATGCAGGTATGCCTCTTTTAGGTCTAAAGTCACGAGCCAAGCCTTGCTGCCCAGCATGGGCAGAAGCTGTTGCAAGGTCAACATCTTGAATTTTGGTATATCCAGGAAAGTGTTTAGAATAGATAGGTCCAGTATTGGTCTCCATGGTTTGTCCTTTCTGGGTACCAAGAACAGTCTTGAGTAAAATCCTTGTCCCTGTTCTTGTTGTGGCACTTCTTGAATAGCCCTCATGTCCATGAGAGCTGCGACTTGTTTTTGAGCCTCTGCCCATTGATTTTTTGGCAGGTATGGCCAACCGTTTGCCCTTGGCAGGGTATGGAAGTGAAACTTGTAGCCTTGTGACACTATGTCTAGAACCCATTTGTCCTGGGTTATAATGTGCCAATTTTGAGAAAAAAAGTGCTAGTTTTCCCCCTAGGGGTGCTGCCAAAAGATAAGTACTTGGTGCAGGCAGGGGGAAGTCATTTGGACTGTTTCTTGTATGGTTGTGATTTGTCTTCTCCACCTTTGGAGGTAGAAGCACCCCATTGCTTAGACCTGTAGGAGCCTTGCGGCTGTGATCTGCCTCTAGGGCATCTGGATCTGCCCCTCTGAGGTCTGTCTGAGCCCGGAAAGGACCAATTCTTTGTAGGCCAGTGTCTGCTAAATCTAGGTGGCCGTACCTGTAAGAAATCCTTGACCATCTGCATAGATTTAGCTTTGTCCTCCCATTTTCTTTAACACCTCTTCTGCCTTAACACCAAACAAGGTACCATGTTGTAAAAGAGCATCTAATAATTTTGCTTTAACATGGTCAGGCAGATTTTGTTCCTTTAACCAAACATACCTCCTAATGACAGAACCCTTAACAGCGGCCCTGCAGGAGGCCTGCAGAGAATCAAAACCACATTGCAAAGTATGCTTTCCAACTTGTTCAGCTGCATGCAATAAATCCTGAATTTCTTTGTTTTCTGCACATTCAGAATTTACCATCATTTTCTGTTTAAGCAGTGTCATGATATATTGCTGATATTTGAGCATATGAAACTGGCAATTTAAGGCCCTTATCGCCAAGGTAGCAGATGTGTAAATCTTTTTCCCCCCATCTATCCAGTGCCCTAGAATCCCTGTCAGAGGGGGTAAGGTTTTTTGTAGTGGAAGCCTTGACCCCTTTGGGACCCTGAGAAATAGTTTCTGGGTCTGCGGTTGGGTTTTTGAAAAGGAATTTATGAGAGTCAGGGACTCTGTAGTACCTGTCCGGCTTAACAGGAGCTGGAGGTAAAGAGTCAGGGGTCAGACTAGACTCTGAGAACACATCATCTACAATGTCTAACACAGGTGGAATAGCTAGAAGCCTGTGTTGAAGTAGTAAAAGAAGTCACTGAGCCTCTTCCTAGATTCTGAAAAATCTTGGCTCTCCCAGTGGAAGTGCTCCCTCATGGTATGCAAGGTTTCCCCAAAAGAGTAGTCCTCAGGAGGAGAAACTGAAGGAATTGATTCTTCCGCATCAGAATCCTCATAGGGGGGAAGAGAAAATTCCTGATCAGAAGAGGAATCAGAAGAAATGAAACCTGATCTGAAGATTCATAGTCTGTCTCTTACCTAGGCCTCTTATCAGGAGTGGGACGGGAACCCCTGATCAAGGTAATTAAGTCTTCGGCCATTTTGAGCATCTGTTTTTTGGGCATGGAGGCCTGTCCATGTGGCTGGTGAACTTGTTTCTTTGCCTTTAAAGGTGTTTTAGTCGGTTTAATATATAACTCTTTAGGTCTGAATACACCCTCAGAAGCCGATGCCTGCTCAGCGGCTCCAGACCCATCTGAGGGAATAATCTCCGAGGCTCCAATACCTTGAGTTTCCAGCGGCCCGGCCGACTCCACGTGGGAGTCGCTAGCGGCCTGCGACTCTAAAGTAGCGGGAGTCAGGGGCTGCGAAAGTGCCTCACTGAGAACCAGCGACTTGCTTAGGAGAAGCTTTGTCGTCGGTTTTGGACCTCGGTTGCCTTTTTCTTTGCGTTTTTTGTGAACTCCGGTAGTCAGATGGCTATCCGACGACATTGTATAATTAAATCTTCATCCAAAATAGCTTAATGCAAAATCGTACCGACGCTTAATAGTGCGTTGGTTAAATCTAGCACAAAACCGGCAACTAGAAACGTTGTGGTCAGGGCCTAGGCAAGGAATACAGTAAGAATGAAAGTCCTTATGAGGTATTTGATTCCCACAAGAAATACAATTACTAACTTTTTATGACATCAGTCTGGAGCAAGAAAAAAGTTTCCCCAACAGGGTACTTAGCTTTGAATGAAGACTTCGGATCTGAAACTCGAACACGAAAATCTCAGGAGTCGGCCGACCGGCACTTGCGAACTGCTTCTGCTTTGGGCACTGCGTGGAAAGAAAGACTGAAGAAAATGGCATCGGCTGCATCTTTTATACCACTGACGGCCTGACATCAGGGAAGAGGCGACTGCAACAGACGCAGGACCCAAGACTTTGGAATTCAGGGCAACCTGCCAGCAGGATAACCCAAATGTAATGACTGCAACAGTGAAACATGAAGAACAGCTTCCTTCTATCCAAGCAAGGTATGGGCAAACACAGAAACTTGTAACACAGCCCTGAATTCAGCACTAACCTGAAAACTGGAATATACTAGCTTAGAAAGGCAGGAAAACAAGTATATATTTTTTTGTTTTTTTCCGATAATAAAGCAGATACAATCAAAAAACACTTTAAATGAACAGAAATGGCTATCACACTTGAGTGTGTAGCCTACAACAGTTAAACAGGTAATTTAAACACAAAAATGACTTTGTTAAAGTGCAGGCAGTAAAATAAGTACAATATGTAGCTGAGACAAGCTTTTTAAATCACAGAAACTCAAGAAAATCAGCGTTTTTTGGTGGAATTAGTTAAAGGCAGCAAGAAAATGCAGAAAAATGATACCTAATCACTCCAAAGTCTCTCTTTTCTCTCTCTGCTGCTGTAGAACTCTACAGGGCACCAGGCAGGAGTTTGCTGAGCTGTACACTAGCACAAAAACCTTGCAAATGTGGGTTATATAGCAGGGAAATGAAAGAGATAGAAATTAGACCAAAATGGCCAATAAACTACTAATTTCTGGGCTGAAACCACTCCTCCAGAGACAGATAGGCTGCTCAAAGATCCCTTTTCTCACAGTGAACAGAGAAACTTCCTTCTATCCAAGTACGGTATGGGCAAACACAAACTTCTAACACAGCCCTGAATTCAGCAATAACCTGAAAACTGGACTATACTAGCTTAGAAAGGTGGGAAAACAAGAATATATTTTTAAGAAAATAAAGCAGATACAATCAAAAAAACACCTTAAATGCACAGATCAAAGGAGCTCTCATCTTGTCTCCTGCCTTGCCTACCTTTTGGCACTGCTCACAGGTCCTGCAGTACCCTGTTACATCTCTGGAGATTCCAGGCCAAAATATGCCACTTTGTACGTCTTATGCCCATATGACCTGCAAAGGGAATATCATGGGCTATGGCTAGAAGTCATGGGCTATGGCTAGAAGCGCCAGACGGTAGGCTCTAGGCACTACCAACTGCTGTACTCTCTCACCTTCTAGCCCTCCCTCAGGGGTCCACAATCTGTATAGTAACCCTTTGCCCCAGTATACAGATTCCCCTTTCGTTTGGGAATTAGGTGCCTCCCTAGTTACCTCCCTCAGGCCTTGCAATGTAGGGTCTAAGAGCTGAGCCTGTCTCAACTCTCTCCTTGTAACCCTTTCAGGCTCCCCTTCCACAGGAAGTCTGGCATCCTCCGACAGTGGTGCCTCACTGTCAGCCTGGGTACTACTACTCACCTCTACATTTGTAGTTACTCTGTCCAAGGGAACATCAGTACCCACAAGCAGCTGTGGCTCACCTTCAGTCTCACGGCTACAGCGTAGCTCACTCCCTGAAGTAACCACCTCACCGGTCCTGGCTGCAAGTATGCAGTCTGTCTGGGTCTCCCCCAGGCTACCAGACCCACATGCTTGTCTCCAAGCCTGGCTGTGTGTAACTGCACAAGCACAAGGTACTCCACTATCAAAATCATTCCCTATCAGGACATCTGCAGGTACATCCTCAAGCACACCTACTTGTTGGCTTCCATTTTTCCCCCTCCCAGTCAAGGCGAACTCTAGCCAAAGGTATTTGGAATGGGATCCCTCCTAAAGCCCTGACTGGAGTAGACTGCCCAGGCATGTAGTGCTCCTCTGTAACCATGGCGGGCTTTACAATGGTTATACTTGAGGCTGTCTCTCTCCTGGCAATGGCCTATTTGCCATTCACTACAATAGGATATAGCCTATGGGGGTAGTTTGGTACCCTTGTTGTCCGAAGACAACCTATTGGCATTTTGTCTTCCCCACTTACTGGCTCCCTCACCTTTTGTTCCTCACCTTGCCTCCGTGGACACCTGTATGCCACATGACCCCACTGGTTGCATTCAAAACATATAACCCTAGCTCCTGGATGTGTACCTGGACTAGTGGCTTCTCCTGCTACTGGCAGATTCTGTTGGGGCAGTCTGTGCTGTCCACCATAGGTTCCTTTAGACCCATGAGTAGTACTGGGGGTCCCCTTCCTGTGCAGGGCTGCCCTGCTTGCCAGGTATAGGTCTCCCTTCTTCCCAACCTCATCTGAAGTAGCACATTGTCTATCAGCTAACCAGATCCTCATGTCCTCAGGCAAAGAGCTAAGGGCTTGTTCCCTCACCAAAAGGTCTACCAGCCCTTCAAAAGTGGTGACCTGAAATCCACTCACCCAGCTATGAAAATAAGTGCTCAGTTCAGCAACATATTCACACACTTTCATCTGCCTTGAGTCTATGCCCATAAAACTTTTTCCTATACATTTCAGGTGTTAGCTTAAAACATTCTAAAAGACTTTTTTTTTACAGAAGTATAATCAAAACAGAGTCAGGCATTTTTGACAACAAAGTTAGTTTTCCCATGGAGTAAAGGGGTAAGGAACCGTACTCAGAGCCTTTGGTCAACACTACACTGTTTGCATACCCTTTCAAACATATGAATGAAAGTATCAAAATTATCCCCCTCTTTAAATTGCAGAAGAAATTTACTGACCTGTTGTGCTTCTGGGGTTCAGTTACTCCCTTCCCCATTATCTCCATGACTCTGGTGAAGAGTCAACATTTCCCTCTCATGCCTCCTCTGACGCTCCTTTTCTTCGGCTTTTCTCTCCAAATGCCTGGCCTCCAACTCAAGTCTCTTTAGCTCCAGCTGGATTTTTAAGTCCACTGCAGAAAGGTTGAGCTGTCCATTCTCTGAGGATATTGCATCTCCACTGCCAGTCTGCTTGTCCTCCTGGATGCGTTTTTTTGATGCAGCTGTAACCAAGGCTGCAATCAGGTCTGCCTTAGTCAGGTTTCCATGCACCAGTCCCCTAAGCCTGGCACATCTCCACCAGCTGGCTCCTTGTCAGCTTTCCATACTCCTCTGCTGACACTCTGCCTGCTCACCCTGACTAACCAAGCTAACAAAATAAATAAAACAATTGTGATCTGAACTCTGAAGATTCACTGCATGGCTGTTTTAGAGTACAAAACACCTTCAGAGATCACTGTACATAAGCTACAGGGATTCACTCTACCCACACCACTACAAGCCAATTAGTATTTGACAACTAATGAATATGTGATATGGATATCCCACCGCTGTCAAACACATGTGATGCCCGTGCCCTGGCCCAGCAATCAAGGAGCATCAATTCTCACCACTAACACCAGAGAGGGAGTCTCATATAGGAGAAAAGGATAACAAATACACACAATAAAGTGCAATTTCCTTTACGAGCACACAGAGATCACAGTCAGTCCGGGGATGGTCACTCCCTTGCTCCCCAATAAGTCTCCTCACTGGCACAGCTATTCCAGATCTCAGCCTAGCTGGCAAGCTAACCTCCAGTACCTTCTCTGTCCAACCAGTGCTTCATGTCCCTGCCCAAGTAGCTGACACACACACACACACACACACACACACACACACACACACACACACACACACACACACACACACACACACACACACACACACACAAACACACACATTGAGATAAGTATTTATACAACTTCACAGACACTCCTGGGAAAGGCTGACACGCATTCTCCAGTTGTGCACCTTTACCAAGACTATATGGTAGTAATTACTGCCACCACCAGCTAATATTTATCAGCTACCCAAAGGCCCTTAAAAGGGTGTCCAATTATTACTGTGCATTATCCAAAGTGTAATCAAACAGTCTTAAGGCTTATTAGAGTGGATTTGTACAATAAACTCTATAAATATGCAATGTACTCTAGAGCTTAACTTATCTCTACATAAACCAGCCACATTTGAAAAGGGTTTAAAAATATTTAATAATAAATACAAAAAACACAAGACAATACTAATACACCACAGTGCTATTCAGGTGTTCAGAGATCACACAGAAGCTTAAAATAATTCAGTAGTACAGTTCTGACATAAAAGAAAAACAGAGTCTAATCTTTATAGTCCTAGCTATTTCTACAAGAAAACACACTTCTAAGATAACTAACTTAAGACAAAAGGCAGTGGTGTAGGTTGGATATCAAGACAAAAATGCTCAATAATCTCTGGCTCTCACTGTTTAAATTGAAACTGCAGTTCTGCTAAACATTACATAATCTTTTACACCTTCCTGGTTCCCAGGCCACACAGAAACTGCATTTACATTCTTTTACACTTAGAGCAATAAAGGACATTCCACATGTAAATTCTTGTCATTAACTTTAGCCTTAAAACAATAGGCAGGAAGCCATCATCTAGCCGGACTGGAGCCAACTTGTAAAACATCAAAGGCAGTGATCAAATAATTTTAATTTCAAAGGACCAACAAGGAATGCTTGACTTAGCTTTCTTTACAGCAGATAGCAATGTTGCCACATTGTTTTAAGTTCAACATTCACAGTATTTCCAAATAATAGAATTATTTACCGAATTCTGTTTGACTAGGCTGGCAGCCTTCACCCATCTCTACTAGTCTTCACAGACCCATTTTTTTTAGTAACAAACCCTTAGCATAACAAATGACATACCATAACTTAAGAGTAAAATGGGTACAACTGCAAGAAGTTGCTTTCTAACATATTTAGTTATGGCCCTATTAAAGTCTACAGGATACAAAAGAAAAATGAAATTGAAACTACTTTTTAGAGAGTACTTTGCAAACTTTGAAACACCTTTGGAAAAGTTAACACCTGAAAAGAAAATGTTTAAAACAGTCTTGCATACAAGTGAAAACTATGAATACTAAGTAAAAAAAGTTATGCACTTACTATAACGTTCCATCTGTGTTATCCATCTTAACTTATCCTTGACATACGGGACCGGTTCCGATATTGGAAAAGACTCAGCTGTTACTACACCTCGTGCCAGCCAAAAACTCTTGAGCTTTACCTCTACCCACAAGCCCTCTCACCCAATTACCTCAGATCAAGTTTACAGAAAATGTACAGATAATAGATGAGGAAGCCCGAAGGGAAACCATATCTGCTAAGGCTTAAAAACACAACAATTTGAAGGTATATAATCTGTTCCACCAAAACATCTTCACAGGCTTGGGATAGAGGGAGGGGAGTCAAGGATAAATGAAGATTGAATGTTATGGTAAGTACATAACTTCTTTTTGTGATGTTGTCAATCTTCATTTTATCCTTGACATGTGGGACAGAGCCACCAGCTACCTTAGATCTTGGGAGGGCTCACAGAAGGACATTCCTGAGCACCACTGAACCAAAGGATGCTCTTCTCCTAGAGACCAAGTCCAATTTGTAATGAGTAATAAAGGTATGGGGAGAAGCACAAGTAGCTGCTGCAAATGCCACCCACTGAAGCTATGGCTACTGATCTTGGAGAATAGGCTTTCACAGGCCTAGGCAAAGCAATTTTGTTTTTATCATAGATAAATGAAATACAATCCTTTAGCCATCTGACTAGTCACCTTGCTGACTGGCTTACCAAACCTTGCCCTGGAAAAGGAAACAAATAATTGGTTAGATTTTATTGTGTCTTATGTCCTGTGAAGACAGAAGCATAATTGCCTGTGAATGGCTACTAAATGAAAGGAATATTCACCTCTGTTTGAAAAGTTTGGAAAGAATACTGGCAAATTAATAACTTATTTGATGTTAGGCTCTGAAACTAACTTGGGTAGGAAGGAGGAGCTTGTTCGTAAAGAAACTATCTTTGTGAAACACCAGATAATGTGGTTTACCTGACAAGGCCTGAATTTCTGAAACTCTTCTAACAAAAGTTACAGCCACCAAAAACAATGTTTTCCATGACAAAAACTTCAGATCACACTTTTCTGAGGGTTCAAAGGGAGAATGTACAATGGGGTTTGCAACACCAGGTTCAGATCCCAAGGTGGTGTACAGTCTTTGAAAGGAGGTTTCAACAAAAGTGACCCTTTTAAAAAGGACTTTCAAAGACTGAGACGCTAAAGAATGTTCTTCTATACCACTGTGAAAATTGGAAACTGCTGCTAGTTGTATTCTGATGGCAGAAGGGGAAGTTCCCACATTGAAAAGTGAAACAAAGAACTCCAAAATATTTTCTATAGAGGCAGAGAAAAGGTCAGTGCGTCTTTCACAACCCCAAATGGTAAATCTCTTCCACTTACTAGAATACAGTTTACAGGTGGAATGTTTTAGAGAAGAGAGGAGGATGTGGTGTACCGGGGGAGGAAAGATTTAGGCACCTGGCAACTAATGGAATTGGAGGAACCAAGTTGTCAGCTTGAGGTTTAAAATGTCTGGGTGAACAAATCGGTCCGGAACTGGATCCATAACCCAAGGTTGTTGAATCAGATAAGGCCAAAGAAAGGGGAACCAAATCTGTCGAGGCCAAAAGGGGGGCAACAAGGATTACTTTGCTCTTAAACCAGAGTGCTTTCTGTAGGAATTTTGGAATCAGAGGTATCAGGGGAAGGGCATACAGAAGAACGGGGGGCCAACTGTGGAGGACCAGAGAGTCTCTTGTTGACGTCCCCAAAGGAGGAATTAGGGCAAAGTAATTGCTGCACTTGTTTAGGGGAGAGGTGAACAGATTCATAGATTGGTAGTAGGCTATCAGCCCTAGGGCCTATACAAGCCTAGCCATAACAATTCCCTGGCTATTTTTCCCCACAATATTTACCTCCCTGGACCCGTCTAGCAGCACGACTGACATGATCCCCGGGGTGAATTTTCTATCTCCCATCCAATCGTCAATGTTCCTTTTGAAGAGGGCCAAAGAGGTGCTCTGCTCAACATGCATGGATAGTCTATTCCAGAGTCTGGGGACTCTCTGGGTCAGGAACCTATCCCTCCAGCATGTTTTGTTCATTGTGATGACCAGGTTTAGACCCCTGGAGCGTGTCGCTCTGAGGGATTGGGATTTCTTTAAGTGTAGCATATCCAACAGCTGTGGGTTTGACATGGCCTTGTATGTTAATCAGAGATTGCCTCTAAGTAGACGATATGTGAAAGAGTACAACTGGAGTTTTTTTTTTTTTTTTTTTTTTTTTATGGTCAGCATAGGGCATCTGCTTTAGGCCTGTGATTCTTTTAGTGAGGTATTTCTGTATTTCTTTCCAGTTGTTGCAGATGTCTTGAGAGGTCTTTCAAACAGCTCTTCCTCAGATTGCAGTAAGGTTGACCCCACTGACAGAAGATCCTTTCCGCCACTTCTGGATTGAGAGACCACTCATGAGGCTGAAAGATGCATCTGCTCAGTTTGTCTGCAATCACACTGGAACTCCCTGGAATATTTATTGCTGTCAGAAAGTGGTTGGAAGAGATCACCCACTGCCACACTCCGAGTGCTTCTCAACAAAAGGGGTAAGACTTGGCTCCTCTCTGCTTGTTGATGTACCAAACTACTGACATACTGTCTGCTTGAACTGCAATTGTCCTCTGATGAATAACTGTTTGAAAGGCCTGCAATGCTAGAAACACCACTCAACTCCAGGACACTGACATGCAAGTTGGTCTTTAAGAGGGACCAAGTGCCTTGGACAGTCTTGCCCAGAAAATGACCCCCACCCCATCTAGGAGGCATCTGTGGTCACTATAGCCATGGGCTCTGGAAGCACAAAGGACAGCTGAGGAGAATCTGTTCGGGATAAAGTCCACCAAAGTACATCCTTCTTGTAACAACTGATCAGAATCTGGCCCAACATGGGTTGATGTAGAATAGACCACTGAGATGCTAACAGCCATTGTAGCATTCTCATGTGAAACCTGGCTAGAGAGACTAGAGTTATTGACACTGCCATAGACCCTAGAGCTTGCAAAATTAGTTGAGAAGGAACTTTCTGTGGATTATATTCTGAACCTGTGTAATAATTCTTTGAAGTCTCTCTGGAGGAAGGGATGCTATGGTTGTTGTCATATTCAGAACTGCCCTATAAACTCTAGATTCTGAGTTGGAGTCAATTGGGATTTCTCAAGATTTATAAGCAATTACTAGGTGGGCATAGATATTGTGTGTGTAATCCCTTGCTTCTATCAAACGATGCCTGGTAGAAGCGCTTATAAACCAGTCATCCAAGTACGGAAACACCCAGAATTCTTGAAGTCTCAAGTGAGCTGCTACTATTGCCATGCATTTGGAGAACACCCTGGGGGCTGTGGTGAGGCGAAAGGGCAGCACTCTGAACTGGTAATGACTGGCTCCCAGCCAGAAGTGCAGGAACTTCCTGAAGCACTTGTCTATCTTTATATGGTAATACGCATCCTGAAGACTTATTGAGCACATCCAGTCATCTTTCCTCAAAAAGGGAAGAATGAACTGCATCGAGACCATCCAGAACTTTGTCAAACTGATTTGTTCAACACATTGAGATCCAAAAATCAGCCTCCAGTCCTGTCTTTTTTGGCACTAAAGAATCTTGAGTAAGTTCTGGATGCTCTCTGGTCTGGTGGGACATCTTGGATGTCTCTCTCTCTTTTTTTTTTTTTAAGCAGTTTTCGAATTTCTAGAAAGTACAGTTGTGTACACTTACCATAAATGTAGATGTTAGAGTGTTTTCACTGTTGCAGTCATTACATTTGGGTAATCTGCTGGCAGGTTGCCCTCAGTTGGCCTGAGTTCCAAAGTCTTGGGTCCTGCATTGGTTGCCGTCTCCTCTTCCATGACGTCATGTCGTCAGGGGTATAAAACATGCAGCAGATGCCATTTTCTTTATTTTTTTCTTGCCCAAGATGTCAGATGCACCCAAAAAGGTAGCAAAAAAAAAAAAAAAATATATATATATATATATATATATATATATATATATATATATATATATATATATATATACATATATACATATATATATATACACACACACACATATATATATATATATATATATATATATATATCTACATGCATCAATATAAACTTTACCTTCATCTACAAGCAAATACACCACATAAGTTGTAGAAGATAGAGAAGGAAAGATAAACTTCAGAATGAAAGGGGGATGGCGGGAGGGTAACCTGGACTGCAACAGTGAATACACTCTAACATCTACATTTATGGTAAGTGTACACAACTGTACTTTCTAGAAATTCGAAAACTGCTTAAAAAAAAAAAAAAAAAAAAAAAGACACATCCAAGTTGTCCCACCAGACCAGAGAGCATCCAGAACTTACTCAAGATTCTCGAACATCTACATTTATGGTAAGTGTACATAACTGTACTATGTTCTTCGTGTTTCACTGTTGCAGTCATCACATTTGGGTAGAATCCCAAAGCTATGGTTGGGTGGCTGGAGCTAAACAGCATTAGGTGCGGCTATAAGGCCCTACAGAACTGCAGTGGCAAAGCCTGCCCTGGACTTGGAGTAGAGAGACAAATGATAATGCTTTGTAAAGGTGTGAACAGAACTCCAAGTAGCAGCCTCTAGAATGTCTTTGGTTGGTACTCCTCTGAGAAAGGCTGCTGAAGTTAGCTGCAGCTCTGGTGGAATGAGACCTAATGCCCTTGGGCACAGGTTTACCATGGTGTAAGTAGCAGAAACTAATGCAGTGGCTTATTCACTTTGAAATAGTCTGCTTTGAAATAGCCTTTCCTTCTGATCCTGCAGCATATGCCACTAGTAATTGTTCAGTTTTTCTTAGAGCTTTAGTCCTGCTCAAGTAGAATCTTAGCTGTCTGTGTACGTCCAAGGAATGCAGAACTCTCTCCCCCTTGTTCTGCAGATTTGGATAAAAGGTTGGCAGATGAATAGTTTGATAGATGAATAGTTTAGTTAAGAGCCAACACTGGAAACCACCTTAGGCATAAATGTAGGATTTGTCCTCAGAGACACCCTGTCTGGGTAAAATATGATAAAAGGCTCTACAGCCATGAGGGCCTGTAACTGAAAATCTTCTTGCTGAAGTAATTGCTAGTAGCAGAGTTGCTTTCCAAGATAAGAACTTTATATCAGCGGTAGCAGCTGGTTCAAATGGAGGCAGGGTGAGCTTTTCCAACACATAATTGAGGTCCCATGCAGATATTGGTGATCTTCTAGGAGGCCTTAAATTTTTGGCTCCTCTAAGATACTGCTTTAGTAGAGGATGAGAAAAGATTGGTGGCTCTGTATTGTAATGAGGCAAAATGGCAAAGGCATGGATTTTAATTGATGAGAAAGATAGGCCTTTGTCAAGCATCTCAGTCAAGTATTGTAATATCTGAGGAATATTTGGTTCTGCTGTATCAGTTCCTTGTGTTTGATTCCAAGCACAGAATCTCTTCCATTTATCAGCATAAGATTTTCTAGTACTAGGCATTCTGGCTTCCAAAATGACATCCATCACAGCTTTACTGAGAGGTGTTGTTTGTATAACTACTTGATCAGCCATGCTGCCAGGTTCAGTGTCTGGAGTTGATTGTGCAGAATCTGATTGTTTTGCTGGGACAGTAGTTGAGGTCTTTGAGGTAAGGTCCAAGCTGGGTATTGAGACAAGTTCCTTATGACTGGGTACCAGTATTGGTGGGGCCAGTCCGGGGCAATTAGTATCATCTTTGGTTTCTCGTCTGACTTTTAGGAGGACCTTGGGAAGAAAAGGCAGAGGAGGAAAGGCGTAAACTGACAGGTTTTTCCAACTGAAGGATAGGGCGTCCACTTTCCATGCTTGTCTGTGATAAGTCCTTGTGCAGAATCTTTTCAATTGATAATTTTGAGGAGAGGCAAATAGATCTATGTTTGGGCTCCCCCATTTCTTTGTTATCATGCTGAAGATTTGTGGATCTAGTTTCCACTCGTGAGGATCCATAAGGTTTCTGCTTAAATCGTCTGCCATAGTATTTTGCTTTCCTGGCAGGAATTGAGCTTGAAGATGTATTTGGTAAGACAAAGCTGTGTCCCACAGTGCCATGGCTAATCTGCAAAGGGGGTATGAGTGTGTGCCCCTCTGCTTGTTTATATACCACATGACTGTGGTGCTGTCCGTCTTTATCAGTAGTTGTCCTGGATGAAGTAAGTCCTTGAAGGCTGTTAGGGCATTTTGAACAGCTAGCATCTCTTTTGATATGCAGATGCATTTGTTTTGGGGTCCATATGCCCTGAATGCATCTTCCTGCCATGTGGGCCCCCCCAGGCATAATTTGATGCATCTGTTAAGGTTTGGCTGGCAGGGGGTAGAGTGAAGGACCGTCCCATGTTTTGGTGACATGCCTTTGCCCACCATAGAAACTCCTGTTGTAGGCAGGGAATGAGAGGAATCATTGTTTCCAGACTGTGACAATGTAGACTCCATAAATGTTTTAGGTACCACTGCAGTTTCCTCATATGCAGTCGCGCATACGGAATCAGTAGGATGCAGGATGCCATGAAGCCCAAAGCCTGCAGAATTTGTCTTGCAGATAACTGGGTTTTTGTTGCCATCAGTTTGAAGTAAGTAGTCAATTGCCTTTGCTTGTCTGGTGTGAGGTAAGCCATCTGGGCAGTTGTATTCAAGCTTGCACCCAGGAATGTTATCTTTGGAGAGGGTACCAGTTGTGATTTCTTTTCGTTTATTGTGTACCCTAAGCATGTTAGAAGCCTTTTCACAAATGCCAGGTGTTGAAGAAGAATGTCCTTGTTCTCTGCTTGAATGAGACAGTCGTCCAAGTAAGGATATATTTGAATACTTCTTTGCATGCAAAATGCAATTACTGGTGCCAGGCACTTTTGTAAAGACCCTGGGCGCAGTAGATAAGCCAAAGGGCAGTGCAGAGAATTGGTAATGCATTAAGCCAGCCTTGAATCTGAGGTATCTTCTGCACGATTGTCTTATTGGGACATGCAGGTATGCCTCTTTTAGGTCTAATGTCACCAGCCAAGTGTTCTTGCCCAGCATGGGCAGAAGCTGCTGCAAAGTGAGCATTTTGAATTTTGGAATGTCCAAGTATGTGTTCAAAATCGATAAATCCAGAATTGGCCACCAGGCTTCGTCCTTTCTGGGTATCAAGAACAGTTGAGTAAAAACCTTGTCCTTTTTCCTGTCTGGTACTGGCTGAATGGCCCCATATCCATGAGGGACGTAACCTGTTTCTGTGCCTCTGCCCATTGATTTTTTGGCTCTGGCCAACCGTTTGCCATTGGCAGTGTATGGAAATAGAATCTGTATCCCTGTGATACTATGTTTAGCACCCACTTGTCCTGGGTTATTAACTGCCAATTTTGAGCAAAAAGTGCTAACTTTACCCCTAAGGGTGCTGCCAAAAGATAAGTGCTTGGTGCAGGCAGAGGGAAGTCATTGGGACTGTTTTCTGTAGGTTTGCGCTTTATCTCCTCCAGATTTGGAGGTAAAAGC
This sequence comes from Protopterus annectens, assembly GCF_019279795.1. Lineage (NCBI taxonomy): Eukaryota > Metazoa > Chordata > Ceratodontiformes > Protopteridae > Protopterus > Protopterus annectens. The sequence goes on along the minus strand of NC_056735.1, from coordinate 765,188,580 downwards.
AACCCATTGCTTTGACCTGTATAAATCTTGCGCCTAGTATCTGGAACCCTTAGGGCGTCTGAATTTGCCCCTTTGAGCTCTGTCTGACACAGGAAAGGACCAATTTTTTTGTAGGCCAGTGTCTACTGAATCTTGGTGGCTACACTTGTAAGAAGTCTTTTACAGTTTGCATAGACTTAGCTTTGTCTTCCATTTTCTTTAAAACTTCTTCTGTCTTAATACTAAACAGAGTATCATGCTGTAAAGGTGCATCTAGCAATTTAGCTTTAACATGATCAGGCAAATTTTGTTCCTTTAGCCAGGCATGCCTCCTAATCACAGATCCAGTAACTGCACCCCTGCAGGAGGCCTCTAAGGAATCAAAACCACATTGCAAACTATGCTTTCCAACCTGTTCAGCTGCAAGCAATAATTCATGCAATTCTTTATTTTCTGCACATTCAGAAATCAACATCATTTTCTGTTTCAGCAATCCCATAACATGTTGTTGATACTTGAGCATATGAAATTGACAGTTTAAGGCCCTAATTGCCAAGGTTGCGGATGTATAAACCTTTTTTTCCCCATCTATCCAGTGCCCTTGAATCTGTCAGAAGGGGTAGGATTTTTTGCTGTTGAGGCCTTAACTCCCTTTGGACCTTGTGAAATAGTTTCAGGATCAGCAGAAAGGTTTCTAAATAAAAATTTATGTGAGTCAGGGACCCTGTAATATCTGTCAGGCTTGCTGGGAGCTGGAGGTAAGGAGTCAGGGGTCAAGCTTGACTCCGAAAACACAATCTACAATGTCTAAAACAGGGGGAATGGCTAAAGGCCTGTGCTGAGGGAGAAGAAGAAAATCCCTGAGCCTCTTTTTTGATTCTGAGAAATCTTGACTCTCCCAGTGAAAATGCTCCCTCAAAGTATGCAAGGTTTCTCCAAATGAATAATCCTCAGGAAGTGATGTAGATGGTATAGACTCCTCTGCATCTGAATCCTCATAGGGAGGTATAGAGGAATCAGAAGAAATAGAAACCTGATCTGAAGATTCATAATCAGTGTCTTGCCTAGGCCTCTTATCTGGAGGGGGATGGGTACCCCTGATCAAGGTAATAAGGTCTTCAGCCATTTTGATCATCTGTTTTTTAGGCATAAAGGCCTCTGCACGTGGCTCATGCGTCAGTTTTTTAGTTTTAGACGTTGCTTTTGTCTTTGATTTTGCAGCTGTCATCGATTTGATATACAAATATTGAGGCCTGAATACACCCTCAGAAGCCGGTGCCCGCTCAGTGGCTCCGACCCATCCAAGGGAGATACATACATGGGTCCAATACTTTGAGTATCTCGCGGCATGCCGGACTCCACATGGGTGTCGGTAGGGGCCTGTGACTCGAAAGTAGCCGGTATCAGGTGCTGCGAAAGTGCCTCACTGAGTACCAGCAAACCGGCGACTGGCTTAGGAGAAGCTTCGTCAGTTTTGGACCTCGACTGTCTCTCTCTCTGTCCTTTTCTTTGCGTTTTTTATGTACTCCGTTAGTTGGATTGCTATCCGACGACATTTCTGGGTAGTTAAATCTGTTTCCAAAATACTTTGAGGCAAAAATATACAGACGCTTAATAGTGCGTTGGTTAAATCTAGCACAAAACCGACAGCCAGGCATGTTGTGATAGGGGCCTAGGCAAGGAATACTATCTACATGGAAATCCTTATGAGGCATTTGCTTCTTACAAGTAATACAATTATTAACTTTTTCTGACATTGGTTATGGAGCAAGAAAAAAATTTCCCCAATGGGGTACATAGCTTTAGTGAAGGCTTTGGTTCTGAAACTCAAACTCGAATATTTCAGTAGTCGGCCTTCCGGCACTTGCAAAATGCTTTTGCTTTGGGCACCGCACAGCAAGAAAGACTAAAGAAAATGGCGTCGGCTGCATGTTTCATACCCCCTGACGACCTGATGTCATGGAAGAGGAGACAGCAACCAATGCAGGACCCAAGACTTTGGAATTCAGGCCGACTGAGGGCAACCTGCCAGCAGACTACAAAAATGTAATGACTGCAACAGTGAAACATGAAGAACATCTGCTGGATCCCTCTGATTGGGTGGGACCATTGGGGATTTTTTTGTATACGATGGGAGGATGAGAAAAGTGTATGGTACAACCTCTGAATATGATCTGTTGCACCAAAGAATCTTATGTTTAGCCAAGCGTCTAGGTTCAAGGATAAGCATCCCCCGACTGCCTCCAGAGGAAGACAACTGGGCCTCCATTCAGGAATGCTGAAAGGGCTTACTCTGAAAAGAATCCCTGAATCCCTGGTTCTGCAGACCACCTCTGCATGGGCGGTGTCTTCCATTTTGGTTTCCCCCTCTGCCCCTGGGGGAACTGCCTCCACATGTGTCCTGGAAAGGCCCTTGAGTTTGTTTGAACCACATCTTTCCATTGCTCCTCTGCTTCCTAGAAAAGTTTCTCTGGAGTGTGGAAAAATGTACACCCACAGCAGAAAGGGCCATACCATCCTTCTCACACCTAGATAAAGTCTCTCTTTCTTTTGGGCCAAAGAAAGATGATACGTCAAAGGGTGCATTGATGAATGAAGACTTAAATGGTTCCAAGAAGACACACAGGTGCATCCAGGCACGTCTGTTTATGGCTACGTCTGAATTCTCTGTTCTGGATGTCCCCTCGGCTGTATGTGCAATGAGCCTCATGGACGAATTGGACACAAACTCTAGGATGGCTAGCTAGCAGGCAACTTTCTCTTGGAGCCCCTCAGCAACAGCTCCTGCCAGGGTATCTGACAACATTTTAATAAGCTTCCTCTGAACTCTTGTGAATTGTTCCAGAAAATTCAAAGACCTTAAGGCGAAGGTCAATGAAGCATAAACCAGCTTCCCAAATCTATCCATAGCCAGAGACTCCCTTTTGGGTGGATGGATAGATGAACTCTCCACAGCAAGTTCTTTTTTGTAGTTGCCATTATGACCATGGCATCCACTGGTCACCTTCAGGGGCAGATAAAATCTTGCATGGTCTCTTAGAGATGGGTTCAGTGGTGTCAGGAGCCTTCCACACCCACTGCGAAATGAAATGGATGAGTTCATCAGCAGGTGGAGTTACCCAAGAGGTAGACTGGTGAGTACTGAAAGCCTGTAGGCAAAGTGATTTCTCCAAAGAAGGCTTTTGGGACTTTCAGTCACCCCTCTGTTTTAAAATTTCCATCTTCAAGTGGTGACCTTGGGGACACCCTTCTCCTTCATCAAAATCAATAAATTCCCCTCAGGAATCGGTCACTGAAGTTAAGTGCTTCCTCTTGCACTTCTTTTTCTGAGGGACCTCCTCAAGAGGATAATCTGGGGAGGTATCAGAAGATGACAGAACGTGCATCTGAGAAATCTGCAACTTTGGTACCTGCTGCCCCAGTGGACAGGCAGGCTGAATAACAGAGCTGTGGGGGGTACCTGTTCCAAGAAGTAAGGTGCCGACTGAGTCACTGTAAGGGACAGGGCCCTCTCCATAGCTTTGAGGCTGCCCCCCCACCCACGAAGTGGGAAGGGAGCCTATAACCAAGATAGACTGCCTCAGAAATGAGGTCACTCCCCGACCCGAATAAACTATTCCCGAGAGAGAAGCCAGGTGCAAACAGATTCTAGCGGAAGCTCCGAGGAGCAGGGATGGCTCCAAAAAAAAAAACTGGAGTCAACTCCTACCTCCCAGAACCAACATGGCAACTATGGTTCTGGGAGATCTCCAGTTCCTAAATCACCACAGAGCTCAGGGAAATTATTGCTTCTGAAGAAAAGAAGATCTCAGGAGCTGGTACAGGAAGCCTCAGTGGAGATCAGAGGAGGAGAGGTTAATGGTGTGAAAGAGGGCTCGGGTTCCTGGACCCAAAGTGGTCAGAGCTGGGGGTCCTGTAAGCCCTCTCGCCCAGAAAATTTTATTCATCAGTCTAAGCTCTGAAAGACTTTTGGTGGAAAAGATCAATGACATGGAGGAAGATTTCGGTCTTTGGAGAAAAACTTCTGGAAGGTCACCTACAAAGGGTTGATTGATGTGGAGTAAACAGTCCTAGGTAAAAAAAACTCCCTAGGTTCAAGTTTCTAAGGTCTGCGCCGACGTATTCGGTGCACTCAAAGTAGTTAAAATGTCCTGCACCGGAGCCTTTCGACGTCAAAGGTGTTTAGATAGTGGTAGGAGCTGGGGAAGTTGTCATAATCAAGGATTTGCAGCCCGAGACCTCCAGTTCTGAGGATCCTTTTAGAACTGAGGATTTTGGTTTCCTAGATTTCAGTGTCGACAGAGAAGTCAGAACTGAAACTCCTTGTTTTACCCTTCTACAAGGAAGATGAGGATGAAGGGCTTACTCTTGTCTGCTGCAGATATGGCTTCACCAAAGACTAAGGGGATCAAACCCTTTAAGATAAGTTTACTACATCTCTCAGACTGACCTGTGGCAAATACTGCAGTCCTCCTGCAAATGCACAGTACCCAAGTAATAAACACAAAGCAAGTGTAAATCTGAAGAGGGAATCTTGTGGCTGCACTTCTGGCATTTTTTAAAGCCAGAAGGGGCCTTAGCTTTCTCAGCTATCAGAAAAATATCGTCTGGAAGGCAGATACTCACACAATCACATCCAGATGGGAAAAAGCAGAAAATTACAGAGGACAGAAAAAAGTTTTTTTTTTTTTTTTTTTTTTTGGTTGTTGAGAGGAAAGAAAAGGAAAGTACAGTTTTGTACCTACCATAAATGTAGATGTTCGAAGATCCACATTGCTGCAGTCCTTACTTATGGGTAGTCCGCTGTCCTCGGTCGGCCCGAATACCAAAGTATTAGGCTGACGGTCGGTCATGGGCGCACAGCCCTGACATCAGAGCGTCAGGGTATAAAAGCGCATGACCGACGTCATATCCTCAGTCTTTTCTTGCCCCAGATGTCAGAAGGCCCTAAAAGAAAGGCCACAGCCAAAAAACAGAGTACCTTCCCAAAAGATATGCCCAACTACAGCCATCACCCAAACCATATAACCATGCTAAGCTACAGAGGGAAAGGAGGGAGGGAAAATTGGACTGCAGTAATGTGGATCTTCGAACATCTACATTTATGGTAGGTACAAAACTGTACTATGTTCTTCATCTCACATTGCTGCAGTCCTTACTTATGGGTAGAATCCCAAAGCAACGGGAAAGGGAGGTTGGCAAAATCATAAAGCATTAGGGGCTGCTAAAATGCCCTGTAATATTGCAGTGGCAAATCCAGCCCTAGACTTAGAATAAAGAGGAAGTTGGTAATGTTTAGAAAAAGTATGTACTGAACTCCAAGTGGCTGCTTCCAAAATATCCTTTGTAGCTACCCCTTAGAAAGGCAGTAGAAGTTGCAGTACCCCTAGTGGAATGTGGTCTGATTCCAGTCGGAATCTCCTTACCATGATGGGAATAACAAAAGCAATACAAAACCCAATCCATTTAGAAATAGTTTGTTTTGAAACAGGTCTACCCTGTGAACCCAAAGCAAAAGAAACAAACAACTGCTGAGACTGTCTGAACTCCTTGGTTCTGCTCAAATAATAACGCAACTGCCTGTGAATATCCAAAGTATGCAAAATCTTCTCCCTTTATTTTGAGGATTTGCATAAAAAGTAGGCAAATGAATAGTTTGGTTTAAGGCCACACTAGAAACCACTTTAGGCATAAAGGAAGGATTAGTGCAAAGATACCCTATCCTTAAGAAAAAGCAAGAAAGGCTCCACTGCCATAAGGGCCTGTAATTCAGAAACCCTTCTTGCAGAAGTAATGGCCAACAAAAAAGCAGTTTTCCATGACAAATACTTTAACTCGGCAGTAGCTGCAGGCTCAAAAGGTTGTAGAGTAAGCTTTTCCAACACAAAATTGAGATCCCAAGCAGGAGTAGGAGCTCACGTGGGGTCTTATGTTCTTTGCCCCTCTGAGAAACTGCTTAAACAAAGGATGAGAGAATAAAGGAGGGACACAGTCATAATTAGCCGAAATGGCTGCAGCATGAACCTTTATGGAAGAGAAGGACAAACCTTTGTCTAATAACTCAGTAAGATATTGTAAGGAAGCACTCAAATTAGGCTTGGAAACATCAAAGTCCTTCCCTTTGCTCCAAATAAAAAATCTCCTCCATTTATCAGCATAAACTTTCCTTGTACTAGGCCTCCTGGCCTCCAAAATAACATTCAAAACTTGTTGTGGAAGCTGAGAACCTCCAGAATCTAAAACAGAATATGCCAGGCTGTTAGATGCAGAGACTGAATTCCGACATTGAGAAAGTGATTGCCCTCCTGAGACAAAAGGTGTGGAATCAAAGGCAGAGGCCACGGAGGCTCTCGGACCAAACTCCTCAGTAGTGGGTACCAGTGTTGTCGAGGCCAATCCGGTGCTATCAGGATCATGGATGGCTTGTCTTGTCTGGCCTTCAAGAGAACCTTGGGCAGAAGAGGTAGAGGTGGAAAGGCATATACATGAAGATTGTTCCAACTGAATGACAGTGTCCACCTTCCAAGCTGTGGGATGAAACCTTTTTGTGCAAAACTTTGGCAACTGGTAATTTAGTGGAGAAGCGAACAGATCTATGTCTGGAGTTCCCCATGACACTGTCAACTTTTGAAATACCTGAGGATCCAATTTCCACTCGTGAGGATCCACTATTTGTCTGCTCAATACATCTGCTAAGGAGTTCTGTGCTCCTGGTAGAAATCTTGCCTGAAGATTGAGGTTGTAACTGAGAGCTGTCTCCCACAAAATCATCGCTTGTCTGCAAAGAGGGTACGAATGAGTTCCCCCTTGCTTGTTGATGTACCACATGACAGTTGTCTTGTCTGTTAGAATCAACACCTGCCCTGGGTGAAGTAAATCCTTGAAAGCCATCAATGCAAATTGTACTGCTAACATCTCCTTCAAGTTGATATGCAAATGCTGAAGTCTGGCAGGCCACGTGTCTTGCACCCATTTTCCATTGAGGTGTGCTCCCCAAGCCTTGTCCGAGGCATCCGTCGTTATAATCTGACTCGCCTCTGGTCGGGTCACAGAGAGTCCCTTGTTTAGGTGACATTCCTGAGCCCACCACAAAAATTCCTTCTGAATGCAAGGTATTATTTGAATGACAGTGTCTAGATCCTGGCAGTGTTGTGTCCATAGATTTTTGAGATACCATTGAAGCTTCCTCATATGCAATTTGGCATTGGGAAGCACCAGAATACAAGATGCCATGAACCCCAAGGCTTGAAGGACTGTCCTTGCAGTCAGCCTGGACTGTAGAGACATTTGATGAAAATAAAGTGAAAGACTTTTCTGTTTGTCCGGGGTCAAAAAGGCCATCTGGGAAGCTGTATTCAGTCTCACACCCAGAAAGCACATGTCCTGAGAGGGTACTAGACTGGACTTTGTTTCGTTCACAGAATACCCTAGGCATCTTAACACTACCATCACATACTGTAGATGCTGAAGAAGCTCGTCCTTGTCTTGTGCAATAATCAGGCAATCGTCCAAATAAGGATAAATTTGTATTCCTTCCATCCTGAAAAAGGCTATCACTGGAGCCAGAACCTTTGTGAACACTCTGGGCAGTAGATAAGCCAAAGGGCAATGCAGAGAACTGATAATGTAAATTTCCAGCTCGAAACGCAGGTACTTCCTGCAACTGGGCCTGATAGGAACATGAAGATAAGCCTCTTTTAGATCCAGAGTTACCATCCAGTGATCTTTTCCCAGCAGAGGCAAAAGCTGTTGTAATGTCAACATTTTGAACTTTGGAATGTCCAAATAAGTGTTGAGGAGAGATAAATCCAAAATCGGTCTCCACGTGTTCCCTTTCTTTGGTACTAGAAACAGGCGGAATAAAACCCTAGACCCACTTCTGAAGGAGGTACTGGCTGTATAGCTCCCATGTGAAGAAGTAATGAAATCTGTTTGTGAGCCTCCATCCTTTGCCGAGGAGGAATGTCTGGCATACCTTTGAAAGGAGGCAATGTATGGAAATAAAACTTGTAACCTTTGTTTATAATGTCCAACACCCATTTGTCTTGGGTGATTAAAAACCAATTTTGCTTGAAGAGAGCTAGCTTTCCTCCCAAAGGAGCTGCCAGGCAAGAAGAATCTGGCAGCTGAAAATGCAGGTCATTGGGCCTGTTTACGAAAGGACTGGCCCCTACCCTCACCAGCAGATTGAGCAGGCGAACTCCATGTTCTAGACCTAAAGGTACTCTGAGCTCTGCCCCTAACACGCCTAGATCTACCCCTAGACTGGGAATCAGAAGAAGGGTACGTCCACCCCTTAGCAGGCCAATTTCTACTAAACTTAGGAGGTTGAACCTGCAAAAAATCTTTAACAGTCTGCATAGACTTAGCCTTGTCCTCCATTTTCTTCAAAACAGACTCCACAGGAGGACCAAACAAAACTTCGGACTGTAAAGGGGCATCCAGAATTCTAGACTTAACATGCTCAGATAAATTCTGATCCTTAAGCCAGGCATGCCTACGAAGAACTGAACCAGTGGCAGCCACTCTAGAAGAAGCCTGCAAAGCATCAAAGCCACACTGCAAAGAATGTTTCCCCACCTGTTCAGAAACATGCACCAAATCTTGCAATTCTTTACACTCTATGCCCTCTGCCAAAGCATCCACTTTAGATTTTAGCTGAGAAAGGAGGAAATTCTGATATTTCAACATATGAAACTGGCAATTTAAAGCCCTCATTGCTAAAGTAGAAGAGGTGTACACCTTCTTACCCCATCTGTCCAAAGCTCTAGCTTCCTTATCTAGAGGAACCGGATTCTTTACAACAGAAGCCCTAACACCCTTAGGCCCCTGACTAATAGTTTCTGGGTCCGCCCTAGGACTCTTATATAGATATTTATGAGCCTCAGGCACCCTATAATACCTGTCCGGTTTAACTGGTGCAGGAGGCATAGAATCTGGATTAAATGAGGCCTCCGAAAAAACATCCTGAACAACATCCAAAACAGGAGGAATAGCCAGGGGTCTATGCTGTGGTAAAAACAAGAACTCTCTCAGCCTCTTTCTGGAATCTGAGTAATCCTGTCCTTCCCACTTAAAATGTTCCCTCATAGAGTGTAAGGTTTCTGAAAATGAAAAATCCTCTGGAGGAGAAGCAGAAGGAGTAGAATCCTCTGCATCGGAATCCGAATAAGGAGGAAAATCTTGAATATCTTCAGCAGAAGACTCAGAATCATCTGAGGCCTGCTCCAAAATTTCCAACTCTGGCTCTACCCTGGGCCTCTTATCAGGAGGGGGCATGGAACCCCTAATTAAAGTAATCAAATCTTCTGCCATTTTAAGCATATGCTTCTTAGGTACAGACCCTGAAGAACCAGAACTAACTCCAGAAGAAGGCAAAACAGACCTGCCCTTAGAAGGAGCCCTAGAAACAGTAGCAGAAGGCCTAACCCCCTTAGGCAAAGAAGGGAGAATAGTAACCTGAGAGGCCCCTTCAGCCTGACCTGACTCCTGTGAGGCCACATCCTGTAAAATCAAGGTTTCCCCCTGAGACTCAACAGAAACTTCAGCCGGATCCACCTGTTCCACTGCAGTCTCTAAAGGACCGGCGTCCGAAATGGACGAATCATCCTGCCTAGGCTTTACAGATTTGTCTTTACGCTTCTGGAAGCGGCGCGGAGGATCCGACGGCATATTATAATTACACCGCTTGCCAAAGACTAACCTAGCGCAATCTAGCCTTCTCTTAATAGTGCGCTTATTAAACCTAGCACAAAACCGACACCCAACTACGTCGTGCTCCAGTCCCAAGCAAGGGATACAAAGAGAGTGGTAATCCCTATGCGGTATCTGCTTCCCACAAGAAATACAATTATTCACTTTTTCTGACATCCGGTGAATAACTGAAGCAAGAAAAAACAAAAATGCTCCCCAACGGGGTACTTAGCCAACTTGGTATGTCTGAAACTCGAAAGCGAAAAATTTCAGAAAGCGAGCGGCACTTGCAACGCTGCTTCTGCATCGGACCATGCGGCAAAAAAGACTGAGGATATGACGTCGGTCATGCGCTTTTATACCCTGACGCTCTGATGTCAGGGCTGTGCACCCATGACCGACGTCAGCCTAATACTTTGGTATTCGGGCCGACCGAGGCCAGCGGACTACCCATAAGTAAGGACTGCAGCAATGTGAGATGAAGAACATCTATCAAAAATGATAGTTTAAGGAGTACACCAAGGTGTGCAGAAAGAGGCCATCAACAATGATAGTAAGAAATACACTTGTGTACAAAAGAAAAAGGAAAATGATAGCTAAAGGGTAAAGGAACAACAGAGAGAAAAAATTCAGAGAAATAAGAAAATATTACCCAAGCCAAAAAGGAAATTCGAGAGCTCTGACAAAATGTGACTGTTCGGAAAAGTGGCAAACGAGATCTGAGGTAACTGGAAGAGAGGACTGTGGGTAGAGGTAAAGCTCGGGAGTTCTTGGGTGGCGTGAGCTGTAATAATGGCAGACTTTGTTCAGATATCAGAACCAGACCCATATGTCAAGGATAAAATGAAGATGGACAACATTAGATCAGCTGACTTAGATACATGACTGATGAACAGAAAAATGAAAAAAGTCCATCAGTATACCATTAATTCCAAAATTTGTAATACACACCCGTGAAAAAATGTTAAATTGGAAACCAATGTGATAACATAATAAAAAGTACAGTTTTGTACCTACCATAAATGTAGATGTCCGAACTGGATAGCATCTGCAGTCATAACAACTGGGTTGTCCTGTCGTCAGGCAGCCCTTCGGTCGGCCGGATTCCAAAGTCCGGGTCCGGCTTCGGCTGATGTCGCACTTCACCCGACGTCATCTCTGCTGGTCTTCGGGTATAAAGGCATCAGCCGACGCTATTTTCTTCAGTGTTTCTTGCCCCAGATGCCAGCTGCCCTCTTGGAAGGCTAAATTTTGGGTAAAAATGCCAATGTTTCCCAAAGGACAGAAGGCAAACACAAAAAATAAGCATGTATGTACATATATACAAACAAATACACCATAAGAGACTCCCCCCCACCAGCTAGCTATTAGGAGGGTAAATACCCTAGGAGTACCACAGAGGGGAAGGAGGGAGGGTAATCCTGACTGCAGATGCTATCCAGTTCGGACATCTACATTTATGGTAGGTACAAAACTGTACTATGTCCTTCATGGATGCATCTGCAGTCATAACAACTGGGTAGAATACCATAGCCAACTAGGGGAGGAGGAAGAATAGATTATGGTGTGGTTAGGATCCCTTGCAGTACAGCAGTGGCAAACCCTGCTCGGGATCTGGAATACAGAGGTAAATTATAATGCTTGGCAAATGTATGCACGGAGGTCCAAGTAGCCGCCTCAATAATGTCCTTGGTTGCCACTCCTCGTAAGAAGGCGGTGGTAGTGGCTGTTGCTCTTGTAGAATGAGGTTGTATGTTCTGTGGAATTGGTTTTCCATGGAAGGAGTAACAGAATCGTATGCAATTTCCTATCCATTTGGAGATTGTCTGTTTGGAAATTGCTTTTCCTTCCCTTCCTGTTGCATAGGCTACAAAAAGCTGGTCAGTTTTTCTGTTACTTTTTGTTCCGTCCAGGTAGTAGCGTAGCTGTCTGTGTACATCCAAGGTATGCAGCATTCTTTCCCCTCTGTTTTGTGGGTTGGGGAAGAAGGTAGGTAGGTGGATTGCCTGGTTTAGGGACACTCTGGATACCACCTTAGGCATAAATGTAGGATTAGTCCTCATGGACACTGTCTTGGTGGAAGATTAGGAAGGGTTGTACTGCCATTAGGGCCTGAAGTTCAGAAACCCTCCTTGCTGAGGTTATTGCCAGTAGGAAAGCAGTTTTCCATGAAAGATGCTGTAGGTCTGCTGTTGCTGCTGGTTCAAAAGGTGCAGTGTCAACTTTTCTAGCACAAAGTTCAAATCCCAAGCTGGCAGTGGTGGTTTCCTAGGAGGTTTTACATTCTTGATCCCTCTGAGGAACTGCCTGAGTAGAGGATGTGAGAAGACAGGTGGATCAAAGCTGTATTCTGCTGAAATAGCTGATGCATGTATCTTGATGGAGGAATAGGACAGGCCTGTATGTAGAAGCTCTGCCAAGTACTCCAGAATGTTAGCCATATCTATATTGACACATCCTTCCCTCTTTCAGCACTCCAAATGACAAACCTTTTCCATTTCCCTGCATAGTTCCTTCTTGTTGAAGGTCTGCGGCTTCAAGGATAATGTCTTTAACCCTTTGGGAGAGATCTGGAATAGTTGCTGCTATGTGATGTGCCATGCAGTCAGCTGCAACGTTTTAGGTTTGGATGCATGATGCTGTAGTTGTTCTGAGTTAACATCAAAGGCATCAGGGTATTGACCACATTTTGTCCCGAGACATGCTCCTCAGCAATGGGTACCAGTGTTGTCTTGGCCAGTTTGGAGCTATCAGGATTATCCTTGGACGTTCCTCCTTGATTTTTAGTAATACCTTGTGTATCAAGGGAAGAGGTGGGAATGCATATGCTGTCAGGCCTTTCCAGCTGAAGGAGAGCGAATCCACTTTCGATGCAAGTGGATGGAATGTCCTTGTGCAGAATTTGAGCTGGTGGTTGAGAGGGGAAGCGAATAGATCTATCTGTGGCATTCCCCATTTCTTTGCGATGGTCTTGAAGATGTCCGGGTGTAGCATCCATTCGTGAGCATCCGAGGTGGTTCTGCTTAACATGTCTGCTAGAGTGTTCTCCTTTCCGGTACAAACATTGCCTGTAACTGGATGTTGTAGCTGAGTGCCAGGTTCCAAAGGTCCAAAGTCATTCTGCATAGGGGGTATGAATGAGTGCCTCCCTGTTTGTTGATGTACCACATGACTGTGGTGTTGTCTGTCCTTATCATCAAATGGCCTTCTTTGAGAAATGGTCTGAATTTTTGGATTGCCAGTTTTACTGCCAGCATTTCTTTTAGGTTGATGTGCAGGTGAAGTTGGTCCTCGTCCACAATCCTTGCACGCATTTGTCCAGCATGTGAGCCCCCATCCTAGGTCTGAGGCGTCTGTTGTGATGGTTTGGCTTGCTTGATATTTGTGAAAGGGTAAGCCTGGGTTTGACTGGCATGCTTGAGCCCACCATAGGAACTCCTGTTTTAGGCATGGAATTAGTGGAATTTCTGTTTCTAGGCTGTGCCTGTGTTGGGACCATAAATTCTTTAGGTACCACTGTAGTTTTCTCATATGCAGTCTGGCATGTGGAACCAAGATTATGCATGATGCCATGAAGCCCAAGGCCTGCAGAACTTTTCTTGCTGTTAGCTTGCTGTGGTTTGTTAGTGCCAAGAAGTAAAGAGGAGATCTTTTGTTTTTCTGCAGTTAGGAATGCCATTTGTTTTACTGTGTCCAATTCAGCTTCAAGAATGTCCTTGTTTGGGATGGAATCAGCCTTGATTTTGCAAATTGACTGTGTATCCCAGTGCTTGTAGCAAGTAAATGACCCTTTGTAAATCTGTTGTCAGCTTGCTTTTGTTGTCTCCTTGTAGCAGGCAGTCATCCAGGTATGGATAAATTTGGATTCCCTGTAGTCTGCAGTGGGCGATTACTGATGCCAGGCATTTTGTGAATACTCTGGGCGCAGTAGATAAGCCAAAGGGCAATGCTGAGAATTGATAGTGCTCTGATCCTGCAAGAAATCTGAGGTATCTTCTGCAAATTGGTCGAATGGGGACGTGCAGGTATGCCTCCTTGAGATCTAGAGTTACCAGCCAACACTCCTTGCCCAGCATGGGAAGAAGTTGCTCTTTCCACAGCTCTCATCTTTGTTAATTGTATTATCTGCTGTAGAGCTTCTGTTTTTTGATTTGGAGGTAGGTTTGGCATTCCTCTTTTGACTGGTATAGTGTGGAAGTGGAACCGGTAACCTTGGTCTATGGTTTGCAAAATCCACTTGTCTTTTGTGATATAGTGCCAGTTCTTTGAAAATAAGGTTAATTTTCCGCCTAAGGGTGCTGCTATTTGTTCCCTGGTAGGCGGAGTTAGAATCAAGTCACTGTGATTGCCCTGTTGTAGTGGTAGTGGCTGTGCCTGTGGCTCTGTTATTACCTTGCCACTGTCGTCCTCTGTAGGCACCCCCTCTGGTTTGATTTCTGCCTCTGGAACGTCTATTCCTGCCCCTTTGGGATCTTGTGGAGTCAGGAAAGGACCAATTTTTGGCAGGCCAGTTCCTGCTAAACCTTGGGGGCTGAACCTGCAAGAAATCTTTAACCGTTTGTACAGATTTTGCCTTTTCTTCCATTTTCTTCATTACCTGCTGGGCAGGTGTACCAAACAAACTGGTCTTATCCATAGGAGCATCTAATAACTTAGCTTTAACATGATCCGGTAAAACTTGTTCCTTCAGCCATGCATGTCTTCTTATCACTGTGCCAGTCATGGCTGATCTAAATGAAGCCTCCAGTGCATCATAGCCACATTTTAAGGAGTGGTTACTAACCTGTTGTATGTTATTTATCATTTCTAATAGATTTTTCTTATCTATAGAGTCATCAGAGGATAGCTTTTTAGTTAACTGATCAAGCATAAACTCTTGGGATTGTATCATGTGAAACTGACAGTTTAAAGCTCTAGCTGAGAGAGTAGCAGAGGTGTAAACCTTTTTGCCCCATCTGTCTAAAGACCTGGCTTCCCTTTCAGAAGGAATAGGGTTTTTTGCTGTGGTTGAGGCTACTGCCTTAGGGCCCTGGGATATAGTTTGGGGTCTGCAAGAGGGGCCTTGTATAGGTGATGATGAGTGTCTGGCACCCTGTAAAATCTATCTGGTTTGGCAGGTGCTGGAGGTAAAGAATCTGGTGCAGTGCAAACATCATTAAATGCATCGTCCACAACAGAGAGGACAGGAGGTATAGCTAAGGGCCTGTGTTGTGGTAGGTGCAGAAAAGTCCTAAGTCTTTTCTGGAGTCTGAAAAATCCTGTTCCTGCCATTGGAAATGTTCTCTCATGGCATGTAAGGTTTCCCCAAAGGAGAATTCTTCTGGTGGGGAAGCAGCTGGAATGGATTCTTCAGCATCTGAGTCCTCAAAATTGGAGAAAGGAGCCTCTGGCTGGTCTGTAATATCTGAGTCTTCCAGAATCATCAGAGGACACAGGCTCGAGGGGCTCTGCTCTAGGTCTCTTTTCTGGGGGCTGAGAGGCCCTGTCTGGGTGAGATTGAGATCCCCTAATTAAGGATATTAAATCTTCTGCCAGAGTAAGCATTTGTGAACTAGAAGTGGGCCTGGTTGAGGGGGGTTTAACAGGCACTGACTTAGTAGATTTGGCTGCTTTAGCCCTGGCGAAGGCCTTAATAGACATGGCTGTAGGAGGCCTAGCAGCACCACGTGCTGGGGTAGAGACATCCAAAGGGATGGTGTCTGATAAGTCACTAGTAACCACTGTAGTAGGTAAAACTTCTGAGGCCGATTCAAGTAAGGTAACCGGAACCTCAGTAGCAGTCATTGATTCGGCTGTACTCTGATCAGTTTTCTCGGTTTCGGCCGAAACCGAGACACTCGCGGTTTGCTTAACCATGGTTTCGGCCGAAACCGCGGACATGAGTGTCGGTCTTTTCTTTGCGTTTTTAATAATTTGGGTAGTCGGAGGATCCGGCGGCATAATGTACGCAAATTCAGAGCCGAAAACTGTTCAGCAAACTCCGACCGACGTCTAAGCGTTCGTCGGTTGAAAGAAGCACAGGCGAACAGGCTGCTATGTCGTGGTCTGGGCCTAAACAAGGCAAACAGTAAGAGTGGAAATCTTTATGAGGTATTTGTTTCCCACAAGTTAAACAGTTATTGACTTTTTCTGACATCGGCTGAGGCAAGAAAGAGTCCCCAACGGGGTACTTAGCTTTTAGAAGTCTTCGAAGGAGTATTCGGTAGTAGTAATCTCTGGATCTGACCGACCGGCACTTGCGAACAGCTTCTGCTTGGCGCACGCGGCAAGAAAGACTGAAGAAAATGGCGTCGGCTGATGCCTTTATACCGAAGACCAGCAGAGATGACGCCGGGTGAAGTGCGACATCAGCGAAGCGGACCCGGACTTTGGAATCCGGCCGACCGAAGGGCTGCCTGACGACAGGACAACCCAGTTGTTATGACTGCAGATGCATCCATGAAGGACATCTGCACATCACCAGAACTGCTGAACCAGGGAAAAGTACAGTTGTGTACACTCACCATAAATGTAGATTTTCGAGGTATTCACTGCTGCAGTCATTACATTTGGGTTATCTGCCTGCAGGTAGCCCTCAGCCGGCCTGATTATCAAAGTCTTGGGTCCTGATTCGGATGCTCTCTCTTCTTCATAACGTCAGGTAGTTAGGGGTATAAAGCATGCAGCCGACGCCATTACATCAGTTTTTCTTGCCCCAGATGTCAGGTGCCCCCATAATGGGAAGCAATTATATACAAGGTTACACCTCCAACAAAAAGCAAGTATACCAGAAAGTTAAAATATAGTAAAGAAGAAGAAAGGTATACCCAACAGAAGTTAGGGTTCTGGAGGGAGGGTAACCAGGACTGCAACAGTGAACACACTTGAACATCTACATTTATGGCAAGTGTACACAACTGTACTATGTTCTTCATGTTTCACTGTTGCAGTCATTACATTTGGGTAGATTCCCAAAGCTAAGGAAGTGCGGAGGCAGTCAGAGAGCATTAGGACCAGCTATTAAGCCCTGCATGACTGCAGTGGCAAAACCAGCTCTGGATTTAGAAAAAATAGGCATGTGGTTATGCTTGGTGAAGGTATGTACAGAGTTCCAGGTAGCAGCTTCTAGGATGTCCCTGGTAGGATCACCTCTGCGAAAGGCTGTTGAAGTAGATGCAGCCCTGGTGGAATGTGATCTTATCCCCTGTGGGGTAGGTTTTCCATTGTGCTTATAGCAGAAATGAATGCAATGGCCTATCCACTTAGAAATGGTTTGCTTTGAAATGGCCTTACCCTCTGCCCCTGCAGCAAAGGCAACTAGCAGCTGTTCAGTTTTCCTGAGAGGCTTAGTCCTGTCCAAATAAAATCTAAGTTGTCTGTGCACGTCCAAAGAGTGCAGTATTCGTTCTCCTTTGTTCTGTGGATTAAAAAAGAAGGTTGGCAAATGAATGGACTGATTAATGGCCACACTGAATACCACTTTGGGCATAAAGGAAGGATTGGTCCTAAGGGACACCCTGTTTGCATGGAAGATGATGAAGGGCTCCACTGCCACGAGGGCCTGTAATTCAGACACTCTTCTTGCTCAAGTGATGGCTAGAAGGAAGGCTGTTTTCCAAGAAATGAATTTCAACTCTGCAGATGCAGCTGGCACAAAAGGAGGCAGTGTGAGCTTTTCCAATACAAAGTTAAGGTCCCAGGCTGGATTAGGGGCTCTCCTGGGTGGTCTTAAACGTTTGGCCCCTCTGAGGAATTGCTTCAGCAGGGGGTGAGAGAAGAGGGGTGGCTCAGTATTGTAATGTGCTGAAATGGCTGAGGCATGAATTTTAATAGATGAAAAGGAAAGGCCCTTGTAGAGCATCTCTGTTAAGTATTGAAGAATATACGGTAAGCTGGGCACTGCTGTACCCATCCCCTGAGTCTGGCTCCAGGAACAGTATATTTTCCACTTTTCAGCATAGGATTTTCTAGTACTAGGCATCCTTGCCTCAAGAATGACATCCAGCACTTGCTTACTGAGGGATGGTATTGGAGAGCTCAGGTAATTAGCCAGGCTGCAAGGTTCAGGGTTTGAAGCTGGGGGTGCAGAATCTGGCCCTCCTGATGGGACAGCAGGGAAGGGGTCTGAGGCAAGTGCCATGGTTCCAGCAGTGACATACTGCGCAAGAGGGGGTACCAGTGTTGGCGTGGCCAGTCTGGTGCAATGAGAATTGTCCTTGGTTCGTCCTGTTTGATCTTTAGCAGAACTTTCCAGAGGAGAGGCAGAGAGGGAAAGGCATAAACTGAGAGGCTTTCCCAGGTGAAGGACAGGGCATCCACTTTCCAAGCTTATCTGTGGGGAGTCCTTGTGCAGAATTTGTCCAATTGGTAGTTCTGAGGGGAGGCAAACAGGTCTATCTCTGGGCTCCCCCATTTGTTTCTCAAAATGTTGAATACAGTACAGTTTTGTACCTACCATAAATGTAGATGTTTGAGTGTTCACCCTGCTGCAGTCATCACACTTGGATTATCCTGCCATCAGGCGGTCCCGCAGTTGGCCCGAATTCCAAAGTCTTGGTCCGGCGTCGGTTGCTGTCACTTCTTCCCTGACGTCAGTGTGTCAGGGGTATGCAAGAGGCATCCAACACCATTTTCTTCAGTTTTCCTTGCCCCAGATGTCAGGTGCCCCCAAAGGTAGGCAAAAAAAAAAAAAAAAAAAAAAAAATATATATATATATATATATATATATATATATATATATATATATATATATATATATATATATATATATATATATATACAAGCAAATACACCACAGAGGTAGTATATGGTAGAGATAAGTTCAGCTAGTTCAGAGGGGATGGAGGGAAGGTAACCTGGACTGCAATAGGGTGAACACTCGAACATCTACATTTATGGTAGGTACAAAACTGTACTATGTTCGTGTTACCCTGCTGCAGTCATCACACTTGGATTGAATCCCAAAGCTAAGGTGGGGAGGTGGAGTCAAACAGGGTTAGAAGAAGGTAGTAGGCCCTGCAAAACTGCAGTGGCAAAACCAGCTCTAGTCTTAGAGTAAAGAGGTAAGTGATGGTGTTTGGTGAAGGTGTGCACTGAACTCCAAGTAGCAGCTTCCAGAATATCCTTGGTTGGCACTCCCCTGAGAAAGGCTGCTAATGTAGCTGTAAGCCCTGGTGGGAGTGGGACCTAATGTTAGCAGGTGCCGGTTTCCAATGATGTGTGTAGCAGAAACGTATGCAATGTCCTATCCATTTAGAAATGGTCTGTTTTGAGATAGCTTTTCCTTGTGATCCTGTAGCATAGGCTACCAAAGAGCTGGACAGTTTTTCTGAAAGCCTTAGTTTTATCCAAGTAGTAATGTAATCGCCTGTGAATGTCCAAAGAGTTCAGGAGTCTTTCTCCTTTGTTCTGGGGATTTGGGAAAAAGGTAGGCAAGTGAATGGTTTGGTTTAGGGCCACACTGGATACCACCTTTGGCATAAAGGAAGGATTAGTTCATAGAGAAACTCTGTCTAGATGAAAAATGAAGAAAGGTTCCACTGCCATTAGTGCCTGTAGCTCTGAGACTCTTCTAGCTGAGGTTATTGCTAGTAGTAGGGCAGTTTTCCATGAAAGAAATTTAAATTTTAAATCCGTTGAAAAAGCTGGTTCAAAGGACGGCAGTGTAAGCTTTTCCAGGACAAAGTTGAGATCCCAAGTAGGTGTTGGAGCTCTCCTTGGCGGTCTTAAGTTCTTAGCCCCTCTGAGGTACTGTCTTAGGAGTGGATGTGAAAATAAAGGAGGATCCGTGCTGTAATGAGCTGAAATTGCTGAGGCGTGGATCTTAACAGATGAAAAGGAAAGTCCTTTGTGTAACATCTCAGTTAAATATTGTAGAATCTGAGGAATGTTCGGCTCCAGGGGATTTAGGCCTTTAGCCTGGTTCCAGGAGCAAAATCTTTTCCATTTGTCTGAATAGGTTTTCCTGGTGCTGGGCCTCCTGGCCTCCAGAATGACATCCATAACAGCTTTGGATAAAGGTGTTGGCTGGTTGTTTAGGTAATTTGCCATGCAGCCAGGTTTAAAGTCTTGAGCTGGCTGTGTAGAATTAGATTGTCTCGCTGGGTGAGCAGGTGAGGAATTTGTGTCAAAATCCATGGTGGGCCCTGGGCCATGTTCCTTAAAATTGGGTACCAATGTTGGCATGGCCAGTCTGGTGCAACGAGAATCATTTGTGGCCTCTCTAATCTGACTTTCAGCAGTACCTTTGCTAGAAGAGGCAGTGGAGGGAAGGCATACACTGTTAATGTTTTCCAATTGAATGACAGAGCGTCCACTTTCCAAGCTAGTGGATGGAAGGTCCTTGTGCAAAATTTTTGAAGTTGGTGGTTGTGGGGGCTTGCAAACAGATCTATGTCTGGGCGTCCCCATTTTTAAGCTATCATTGCAAATACTTGTGGATCTAGTTTCCATTCGTGTGGATCCATGATGTTTCTGCTTAGGTCGTCTGCCAATGTGTTTTTCTTTCCTGGCAGGAATTGTGCTTGTAATTGAACCTGGTAAGACAGTGCAGTGTTCCACAAGGTCATTGCTTGCCTGCATAGAGGGTAGGAATGTGTGCCACCTTGCTTATTTATGTACCACATAACTGTGGTGTTGTCTGTCCTTAGTAGTTGTCCTGGGTGTAGAAGGTCCTTGAAAGCTGTTAGGGCATTCTGCACTGCTAGCATTTCTTTTTGATTGATATGCAGGTGTCTCTGATCTGTAGTCCATTTGCCCTGAATGCACTGTCCTTCCATGTGTGCTCCCCAGGCATAGTCTGATGCATCTGTTGTCATAGTTTGCCTGGCTGTGGGTAAGGTGAAAGGCTGACCCTTGTTGAGGTGACATGCCTGTGCCCACCATAGAAACTCCTGTTGAAGGCAGGGAATGAGTGGAATCATTGTTTCCAAGCTGTGGCTGTGCTGAGACAATACACTTTTCAGGTACCATTGTAATTTCCTCATATGCAGTTTTGCAAATGGTATTAGTAGTATGCAAGATGCCATGAATCCCAAGGCCTGCAGAATTTTTCTTGCAGGGAGTTGGGTCTTTGTTTCCATTATTTTGAAATATTGAAACAGCTGTCGTCGTTTGTCTGGCGTGAGATAAGCCATCTGGGCCGTTGTATTCAAGCTGGCACCCAGGAATGTTATGTTTTGTGAGGGCACTAGTTTTGATTTCTTTTCGTTTACTGTGTACCCTAGGCAACTTAGAAGGTGTTTGACAAATGCCAGATGCTGTAGAAGAATGTCCTTGCTTTCTGCTTGAATAAGACAGTCGTCCAGGTATGGGTATATTTGAATTCCTCTTTGTCTGCAGTATGCAATTACTGGTGCCAGGCATTTTGTGAAGACCCTGGGCGCAGTAGATAAGCCAAAGGGCAGTGCAGAGAATTGATAATGCGTTGAACCTGCAATGAAGCGGAGGTATCTTCTGCAATTTTGTCTGATAGGGACATGCAGGTATGCCTCCTTGAGGTCCAAAGTGACTAGCCAGGCATTCTTGCCCAGCATGGGAAGAAGCTGCTGTAGTGTTAGCATCTTGAATTTTGGTACTTACAGATAGGAGTTCAGAACTGAAAGATCCAGAATGGGTCTCCATGCTTTGCCCTTTCTTGGAACTAGGAAGAGTCTAGAGTAAAATCCTTGTCCCTGCTCCTGTGTAGGTACCTGCTGAATGGTTCTCATGTTCATGAGAGCTGTAATTTGTTTTTGTGCCTCTGCCCACTGATTTGGTGGCAGGTTTGGCATTCCTTTGATCCTCGGTAAGGTATGAAAGTGGAATCTGTATCCTTGAGAGACAATGTTTAGAACCCATTTTTGTCTTTTGTGATGATGTGCCAGTTGTCTGCAAAAAATGCTAGTTTTCCTCCCAAGGGTGTTGCCAGGAGAGATTTGCTTTGTAATTTGAGGATAGAGTCATTGTGTCTGCCTTCTGCTAGCTTGGGGACTGTCTTCTCCTCCTTTCTGGGTAGCAGAACCCCATTGGCGAGGTTTGTAAGGACCCTGTGACTGACCTCCGCCCCTTGGGCGTCTGTATTTGCCCCTCTGTGATCTGTCTGAAGCTGGAAAGGATCAATTTTTTGTTGGCCAATTTCTGCTGAAGCGAGGGGGTTGTACCTGCAAGAAATCCTTGACCGTTTGCATAGATTTAGCCTTATCCTCCATTTTCTTTAAAACCTCTTCTGCTTTGACACCAAATAACACATCCTGTTGTAAAGGTGCATCTAATAATTTTGCTTTAACATGGTCAGGGAGGGTTTGCTCTTTTAACCAAGCATGTCTACGAATGACTGAGCCAGTAACAGCTGCTCTACAGGAAGCTTCCAGTGAATCAAATCCGCATTGTAAAGTATGCTTGCCCACCTGTTCAGCTGCATGCAACAGATCCTGCATTTCCTTGAATTCAGGCTGTTCTGAGTGTGTGCTCATTTTTTGTTTTAACTGAGACATCAGGAATTGTTGATATTTCAACATGTGAAACTGGCAATTTAATGCTCTCATAGCCAGAGTTGCAGGGGTGTAATATTTTCTTTCTCCATCTATCTAGGGCTCTGGAATCTCTTTCAGAGGGCACAGGATTTTTAGCCATAGAAGCCTTTGCTCCCTTAGGACCCTGGGATATGGTTTCTGGGTCAGCTACAGGGCTTTTATAAAGGAATTTGTGTGAGTCAGGTACTCTGTAGTATCTGTCTGGTTTGGCTGGAGCAGGAGGTAGAGAGTCTTGATTTAAACTAGACTCCAAGTAGACATCATCTACAATATCTAAAACAGGAGGGATAGCAAGAGGTCTGTGCTGGGGTAATAAAAGGAACTCTCGGAGCCTTTTCTTAGAATCTGAGTAATCCTGGCCTTCCCAGTGGAAATGTTCCCTCATGGTATGTAATGTTTCCCCAAAGGAGTAGTCTTCAGGGGTAGATGCTGAGGGAATAGAGTCTTCAGCATCAGAATCTTCATAAGGTGGAAAAGTGTAATCCTGTTTCTCAGAAGAATCTGAGGAGAGAGAAACCTGGTCAAAGGATGCATAATCCTCCTCTTGTCTTGGTCTTTTATCAGGAGGGGGATGGGAACCCCTGATAAGGGTAATTAGATCTTCAGCCATCTTAAGCATCTGTTTCTTAGACATGGGGCCTTGACCTGTAGACTGATGAACAGTTTTCTTAGATTTTAAAGGAGTTTTAAGCTTAGCATAAGATTTAATGGTGAGTGTAGTCGGTCTGAAGACACCTTCTGCAACCGAAGGTGTTTCCTCTGCACCGGTGTCTAAATCTGCTCCGGTGTCGGTAGATGGCTGCGTCGGCCTAGTAGACTCCGCTTGGGAGTCAGCAGCTGTCTGGAGTTCCAGCTCTGTGGTCATCAGGGGCTGCGTAGCACCTCACTGAAAACCGGAGAACCAGCGACAGGCCCAGCTGAGGCCTCGGGGTCTGGCTTATTCCTAGGCTGCCTGTCCTTATCCTTGCGTTTTTTATGAATTGCGGTTGTCGGCTGCTCCGACGGCATGATATAATTGAATTTCCTACCAAAGTAATGCCGTGCGAAGTCAAAACGGCATTTGATAGTGCGTTCATTAAACCTAGTGCAAAACCGACAACCTGTGACTTCGTGGTCTGGGCCTAGGCAAGGAATACAATAGGAATGGAAGTCCTTATGAGGTATTTGCTTCCCACAAGAAATGCAATTGTTAACTTTTTCTGACATCGGACTGAGGCAAGAAAATGTTCCCCAATGGGGTACTTAGCTTTATTGAAGACTTCGGACTGAAATTCAAATCGAAAATCTCAGGTGTCGGTCGACCGGCACTTGCGAACTGCTTCTGTTTCGGGCACTGCGCGGCAAGGAAGACTGAAGAAAATGGCGTCGGATGCCTCTTATATACCCCTGACGCACTGACGTCGGGGAAGAAGCGACAGCAACCAACGCCGGACCAAGACATTGGAATTCGGGCCGACTGCGGGACCGCCTGACGGCACGATAACCCAAGTGTGATGACTGCAGCAGGGTAACACGATGAACATCTTTGGTTCCAGTTTCTACTCGTGTGGGTCCATGAGATTTCTGCTTAGGTTGTCTGCCAGTGAATTTAGCTTGCCTGGCAGGTATTGAGCTTGTAGGTGCACTTGGTAGCTTAAGGCTGTGTTCCACAGAGCCGTGGCTAGTCTGCAGGGAGGGTACGAGTGGGTTCCCCCCTGCTTGTTTATGTACCACATAACAATGGTGTTGTCTGTCTTTACTAATAATTGTTCTGGAAGAATGTGGTACTTGAAGTCTGTCAGAGAATTCTGTACAGCTAACATTTCTTTTTGATTGATATGTAGGTGCATTTCACTCTGATTCCATTTGCCCTGAATGCAGTGCCCTGCCAAGTGAGCCCCCCATGCATAGTCTGATGCATGTGTTGTTAGGGTTTGGGTGGCAGGGGGTAGAGTGAATGGCAGTCCCCAGTTGAGGTAGCAGGCCTCTGCCCACCAAAGGAACTCTGTCTTTATACAAGGAATGATAGGAATCATTGATTCCAGGTCCTGAGAATGTTGACACCATAGGCTTTTTAGATACCATTGTAGTTTCCTAATATGCAGTCTTGCATTTGGAATTAGTAGGATGCAAGAGGCCATGAACCCCAGGGCTTGCAAGATTTTCCTTGCAGATAGTTGGGTCTTTGTGTCCAGTAGTTTGAAGTAGGCTGTAAAATAAACTTGATTCTCTGGTGTGAGGTAGGCCATCTGGGAAGTTGTGTTCAAGCTTGCTATCAGGAATACAATTTGTCGGCAGGGTACTAGGTGAGATTTCTTTTCATTTATGGTGTACCCCAGTGAGGTTAGCAATTTCTTTATAAATGCCAGATGATTTAATAGTACTGTCCTGGCATTCTGCCTGAATTAGACAATCATCCAGGTATGGGCATATCTGAATATTTATTTGCCTGCAGAATGCAATGACTGGAGCTAGGCACTTTGTGAATACCCTGGGCGCAGTAGATAAGCCAAAGGGCAGTGCAGAGAACTGATAGTGCATGTAGCCTGCTCTGAAGCGTAGGTATTTTCTGCAAGATTCCCTTACAGGGATGTGCAGGTAAGCTTCCTTTAAGTACAATGTTGCCAACCAGGCATTTTTGCCTAGCATGGGAAGCAGATGATGAAGAGTTAGCATTTTGAGTTTTGGGATTACCAAAAAGGTGTTTAGAATAGACAGGTCCAGGACAGGATGCCAGTTGTCGTGTTTTCTGGGTACCAGGAAATGGCTTGAGTAAATTCCTTGTCCCCATTCCTCTGCTGGGACAGGTTGAATAGCCCTGATACGTAGAAGAGAGAGAACCTGCTGTTGAGCCTCTGCCCACTGATTTGGGGGTAGGTCTGGCCAACCATTTGGGGTTGGTAAGGAGTGGAAGTGGAATCTGTATCCTTGGGAAATTATATTTACAACCCATTTGTCCTGGGTAACGAGTTCCCAGTTTTTTGCAAGCAGGGCGATCTTTCCCCCTAAGGGAGCAGACATTTGAGAAGGACTTGGAAGGTTTAAGGTTAAGTCATTGTGACAGTTTACCATAGGGGGGTGTCTTACTACTTCCAGCTTTGGAAGTGGGAGCCCCCCCACTGCTTAGGCCTGTGAGTACCTTAAGACTGTAGCCTAGGTGGGTCTGCTGTTCCTGGGTTTGAACTGAGAAGGCCTGGAAGAGACAGGAAAGGACCAACTCTCAGAAGGCCAATGCCTACTAAATCTGGGAGGCTGTACTTGCAGGAAATCTTTAACAGTTTGCATAGATTTAGCTTTTTCCTCCATCGTTTTAAGAACTTCTTCTGCTTTGTTGCCAAACAGGCGGCCTTGGTTTAAGGGGGCATCCAGTAATTTAGCTTTAACATGATCTGGCAAATTTTGCTCCTTAAGCCAAGCATGCCTTCTAAGAACAGACCCAGTGACAGCAACCCTGCAAGATGCTTCTAGAGAGTCAAAACCACATTGCAAAGTAGGTTTACCAACTTGTTCAGCAGAACGCATTAAATCCTGTAATTCTTTATTTTCAGCACAGTCAGAAATCAACATAATTTTCTGTTTAAGTAGTCCAATAATATGCTGCTGATACTTTAACATATGAAACTGGCAGTTTAAGGCTCTAATGCCCAAAGTAGCAGAAGTGTATACCATTTTACCCCATCTGTCCAGGGCCCTGGAATCTCTATCTGAGGGGGTAGGGTTTTTAGCGGTAGTAGCCTTAATGCCTTTGGGTCCCTGTGAAATGGCCTCTGGGTCCGCAGTAGGATTCTTAAAGAGGAACTTGTGAGAGTCAGGTACTCTGTAATACCTGCCAGGTTTCCTGGGAACCGGAGGTAAAGTGTATGGGGCCAGGCTGGATTCCAAGAAGGCATCATCTAAAATGTCCAGTAAAGGAGGGATAGCTAAAGGCCTGTGTTGAGGTAGGAGTAAGAACTCCCTAAGCCTCTTTTTAGAGTCCGAGTAATCCTGGCTTTCCCAACGGAAATGCTCCCTAAGAGTGTGCAAGGTTTCACCAAAAGAAAAATCTCCTGGAGGTGAGGCAGAGGGCATGGTGTCTCCTGCAGCAGAATCATCATAGGTAAATAAGGGCAAATCCTGGTCATCAGAAGAAACAGAAATTTCAGAATCCAGATCAGAAGAATCGGAAGGAAAATCAATTCTAGGTCGCAGAGGGAGAAGGCTGGCTTCCCCTAATTAGAGTAATAAGGTCTTCAGCCATTCTTATCATTTGTTTTTTTAGACATATGGCCTGACCATGCGGTTTGTAGATCGGTTTTCTAGCCGTGGGTCGAGTTTTAGGCCTTGAAGAAGAAGATGGCGTTGGTTTGAAATGCAAGTCCGCAGGCCTGAATACACCCCCCCAGAAGCCAGTGCCTGCACAGCAGCTCCAGACCCATCCAAGGAAGACACATCCATAGGTTCCATAGTCGAAGAAGCATCTCGCGGCATACCGGACTTCGAATGGGTCTCAGTAGAGGCCTACAAATCTGAAGTAGCAGGTATCAGGGGCTGCGCAAGCACCTCACTGAGTAATGGCGAACTGGTGACTAGCTTAATGGAAGCATCGTCGGCAGCTGTGGACCTATGCGGTCTGTCTCCGTCTTTATCTTTACGTTTTTTAGGAATGTCGGTAGTCGGATGGCTTACCAAAGCCATTTCTGGATAATTAAACAGAGTATCGAAATAGTTTGCTGCAAAAATGGACCGACGACGAATACTTCGAGGATTGAATAAGGCACAAAACCAACAGTGAGGAACGTCATGGTCTGGGCCTAGGCAAGGAATGCAGCACGAATTAAAACCTTTATGAGGCATTTGCTTTCCACAGGTAATACAATTGTTAACTTTTACTGACATCGGTTTAGAGCAAGAAAAAGGATCCCCAACGGGGTACTTAGCTTTTTTGAAGACTTCGGTTCTGAAACTCGAAAACGAAAATTTCAAGAGTCAGCTGACCGGCACTTGCGAACTGCTTCTGCTTCGTGGAAACTGCACGGCAAGAAAGAGTGATGTAATGGCATTGGCTGCATGCTTTATACCCCTGACTATCTGATATCATGGAAGAAGAAACAGCATCCGACACAGGACCCAAGACTTTGATAATCAGGCCGGCTGAGGGCTACCTGCAGGCAGATAACCCAAATGTCATGACTGCAACAGTGAAAGCGAAGAACATTCACTGCTCATTACATGTAGCAATTCAGCCACTCAGTATAAAGAGGCCAGTAGCTCTCAAAAAAAGAAGTGATGTACTTACCATAACGTTCCATGTGAGTTGTTCATCTCGCCTTCATTCTTACACATGGGTTCGGAGCAGATCCATTGACTCCGAATCGGCCACTTTCACAAGCTCAAGATCTTAGAGTAGCTCGAGGCCATGTCCCTACCCCATGATGCTCTCTGTCTCACCTCAGATCTAGTTTGCTGATCCTAGCATGTAACATATATAACACATAACAGGTACTCCAGCCACAGTAAGAAGTCGCATAACAAGACCCACCAGACCACAAGTCTTACTTGTTCTTCGAGAAACTGGAGGGGGGAAGCCAGGTGGGAATGTAACAATGAAGGCGAGATGAACAACTCATATGAAACTTTATGTTAAGTACATAACTTCTTTATATGAAGTTGTTCAATCTCGCCATTCATTCTTACACATGGGTAACGTCTCAAGCACCCTAATCCTGGGTGGCTCACAGGAGTATACTCCCAAGGACAGTGGAACCAAAGAAAGCCCTATCCACTTTGTAATGAGTGATAAAGGTATGCGGCTTAGACCAAGTGGCAGCTGCACATATAGTGTCCAAAGGCAACCGAGCTGCATAAGCTGAAGAAGCAGAAACAGCCCTAGTGGAATGCGCTTTCACGTCATGTTCTAATGCTTGGTTTACTGAAGAATATATAAATTTTATGCAGTTATCCATTTGGAAAGAGTAACTTTGGATACTGGTAGCCCTTTCTTAGTGTCAGCATGAGAAACAAAGAGTTGTTCTAATTTTCTGAATTCCTTTGTTCTGTCCAAATAGAATCTTAACTGCCTGTAAACATCAAGCTTATGCAACATATACTTACACATGTTAGAATGGTTACTGAAGAAAGTTGGGAGTTCAAAAGTTAGATTCAGGTTAGTCTCGGAACACACCTTTGGAAAGAAGGAAGGATTAGTCCTCAGTGACACTCTGTTCGGGATGAAACACCAAATATGGGGGTTTTCTAGATGGGGCCTGAAGCTTGGAAAAACTACGTGCCGAGGTAATGGCTACCAAGAAAATTGTTTTCCAAGAGAGAAATTTTAAATGGCAGGATGATGCAGCCTCAAAGGGAGGAAGAATAATCCGTGACAGCACAAACTTCAAATTCCAGGGAGTAAAAAGTTGTCTAACAGGCTAAGATGAATGGTACCCTTTAAAAAGGCCCTACATAGTCTGTGAGACATTAGGTTAGAACCTGCAGATCCAAGGTGGAAATTTGAAATTGCAACCAATTGAACTCTTAAAGTGGCAGCTGCAGCACCTTCATGAAAAAGCTTAGTTAAATTCCAGAATAATAGCAATTGGGGCAACGTATGGGTCAAAATTATTCTGGAAGGCCCAAAAAACAAATTGCTTCCATTTGCTGGCATACAATTTTCTAGTGGAAGCTTTATGTGAAGATATAAGAATATGCTGTACCTCTGAGGAAAACTTGTGTGACCTGGCTAAGTTGGGAATCAGAGCAGCCAAGCTGTCAGTCTGAGGGAATGAAGAGAGGGATGAAGTGCCCCGGATGAATGTGTCAGTAGATCTGGAACTGGGTCCAGAATCCAAGGTTCCTTCAGTTGATAGAGCTGAAGGAAGGGAAACCAAATCTGCCGAGGCCAAAACTGGGCTTTTAAGATTACAGTCCTTCCCAAGGCTTTGGCTTTCTGTAAGAATTTCAGAATCACGGGAGTTAGTGGAAAAGCATATAGGAGTCCCGGGGGTCAACTGTGTACGAGCGAGTCCCTTGGGCTAACCCCTGGTGGGGGATTCAGAGCAAAGCAGCTTCTGCATTTGGCATTCACAGGGGATGCAAACAGGTCACAGCTAGGCTGGCCCCATCTGCGGAAAATCATCTCCGCAAACTCGTCTTTGAGGGATCACTCATGCGGCAACAGAATGGCTCTGCTCAGTTTGTCCGCAATCACATTGGATTTCCCCGGGATGTGCATTGCTATCCGAAAGCGCCCAGTGGATACAGTCCACTGACAAATTCTTAAGGCCTCTCAACATAAGGGGCAAGACTTGGTTCCCCCTTGTTTGTTGATATACCAGATCACAGACATGTTGTTGGGCTGGATCGCAACAGTCTCCAGAGGTAGAGAGTCGTGGAAGTACTGCAATGCCAAAAGCACCGCTCTCAACTCCAGGACATTGATGTGTAACTGTGACTCTTTTTCTAACCAGGTGCCTTGGGCTGTTCTTCCCTGAATTAGTCACCCCCATCAGAGAAGCGTCCGTGGCCACCATGGCTGATGGCGGGGGAAAGCCAAATGGGAGACCTTCTGTTACCTGGTGGCCGGTCAACCACCAAAGAAGATCCTTTCTGCAAGAATCTGTAATCATTATCAAGAATGACATCGGAAGTTGTTGGTAAGACCACTGGGTGAAGAGCAACCATTGAAGTATTCTCATGTGCATACATCCCAGAGGAACTGCTATGGGCGTAGCTGTCATGGTACCTAGTAGTTTCAACACTTGAGAGGCCAGTACTTTTTTTGTTGTCAGAATGTCTGATACCTGGTTTTGAAGAGTGACTATTCTGTCCAGTGGCAATTTTATCATGGCGGTGGTGGTGTCTAAGTCTGCTCCGGTAAAGGAGATACATTGCAATGGTGACAATACAGACTTGTTTAAATTTATAGTTGTTCCTAATTGAGAGTGTGATCCCTGGATAGAATTAGTTGATGCCTGGAGGTGGCGGTAAGGAGCCAGTCATCCAGACACGGAAACACTCTGAATCCTAGATGCCTCACGTGAGCCGTAACCACTGCCATGCATTTGGTAAACACTCTGGGGGCTGTTGTGAGACCAAACGGCAGTGCTCAGAATTGGTAGTGACTGGCTCCCAGCCAGAAATGCAAGTGATCTCTGGATGGTCTGGCCATTTTGATATGATAGTACGCATCCTTGCAATCTACAGAGCACATCCAATCGCCTGTTCCTAGGAACGGAAGCATCGATTGAAGTGTGACCATCCGGAACTTCTCCTTTACGAAGGTGTTTAGTCTGCTGAGGTCCAAGATGGGCCTCCAGTCCCCTGTCTTCTTTGAAACTAAAAAGAATCTGGAGTAAGTTCTGGATCCTATTTGGTCTGCTGGGACTGGCTGGATGACTCTCTCTTCTTGCAGCCTCTGGATTTCTAAGGCTGCTTGATCCCTGAGACTGGATGAAACATCTGGGATTTTCCTTCGAACAGGTGGGGGTTCTGAGAATGGGATGATGTAATCTCTGGTAACAATGCTTTGTACCCAAAAATCTTTTGCAATTCCTAACCAGGCATCTGGATACAAAGACAAGCGACCCCTGACTGCCTCCAGAGTAGGACAGTCGGGCCTCCTTTCAGGAGCACTGGTAGGGCTTGCCAAAGAACTGATCCCTGTCGCCCTAGTTTTGCAGACTCCCTCTGCTGCCAGGGCGGCGTCTTCCATTATTATCCCCTCCTCTGCCCCTGGAGGGGGGTTGACTACGTGTGTTCTGGAAAGCTCCTTGGGACTTCCAGAACCACATTTTTCCACCTTTTTGCCCTTTGGGGTATGGTCTAGTAGAGGTGGAAAAGCGGACTCCTACGGCAAATAGAGTCTTTCCATCTTGATCACACCTAGTGAGGGTCTCCTTGACTTTGGGCCTGAAAAGGGATGAGCCATCAAATGGGGTATTAATGAAGGAAGACTTGAAAGCTTCCGCATAGGAGCATAAGCGCAACCAGGAATGTCTCGTAAGAGCTATTGCTGAACCCGCTGCCCAACTTGAACCATCGGCTGCATAAGAAATGAGCCGCATGGACGAGTTAACTATGGAATTAAGGGTATTAAGCTGGGCTGTCACCTTTTCAGAGACACCTCCATCTGTACTACCCTGCAGAGTATCTCCAAGCTCTTTTAGGAGATCTCTTTGAAGACGGGTAAAATGAGTCAAATAGTTGAGCGATCGCATAGCAAAAGTCGTACAACTAAAGCTGCTTTCCCATACCTGTCTATAGTCCTGGAATCTCTATTTGGCCGTCGCCACCACCATGGCATCAACTGGCACTCCCTTGGTAAGGAACATTTTATCTTGGGGGGACGTAATAAACTTGTTGGGCCTCCGAGGGACAGGTTCCATAGTATCAGGAGACTCCCACGCTCTTCGAGCAACCAATTCCATTAGTTCATCGAAGGGCGGAGTCACCCAGGAGGTGGAAGGTTGAGACCCAAAGGCCTTCAGGAGCACCAACTCATCATGAGTACGGCTAACGGACTGCCAGTCACCCCTCTGCTTAAGGATTTCAAGGATATCAGCAAAGGAGATATCCTCCGAGGGGGACCGTGGGGACCCTTCTGACTCCTCTAAATCAGTGTCTGATGTAATAGACTCTTGCGAGTAGTCCAAATGTCTCCTCTTGCAAAGTTTCTTCCTGGGAACCTCGTCAGTGGGGGCTTCCATTGAGGTCTCAGTAGAACATGGGTCACCCAATGGGGTTACCTGAGGCGCTGGGTCTCGACACCTTACAGGGATCTGCGATGTAGAGGCAGAAAGCGGCACTTTAGGGTAGGAGGAGGAAGGACCTGATGACGTGCGAGTCTTGGAAGATATAACTCTCTTCACAGCATCGAAGGCTCCACTGCTCCGACCCAAAGAAGCCGCCGGTTCCATAGAAGATGGCAACCTCCCCGGTGCCGAAACAGTGGTCTCCGGCCCAAAAGTAGGAGCCGAGCTCATTCACGCCGAAGCTCTAAGAGGAAGGGTCGGAACCGACATATCGGTTCGACCCCCCCCCCCCACAGAACAGACCAGAGAGTGTCGGCTCCTAGACTCCTCGAATGGCACAGTAGTAGTCCGGGTTGATGGAGCCGATAGCACCGGAATAGGCCTCGGCTCCGAAAGATCCACAATCATCAGTTCCCCATCCCCCTGCTCCGATAGCCCAGTTCGGCTCGGAGTAGTAGTCACAGCAGGTACAATGGTCTTTGGCTCCGAAACCGGTTGGGTCGAAGATTATAATAATTTGGCCAGTGCCAGGTTCTCGAGAAGCCTCTGCATCACTCAGTCCACATCTACATCGGAGAGGGTTCTCGAAGAACGAGTTGAAGGTATCGAAGAGGCCACTGATTGCAAAATGGGTGACCTCAAGATTTCGGGGACTGGCTCTGAAACATTGGTTTGACGACAGCACCTTAACAGCAATGCTCGGAGCCGATGACTTGGGCTCCGACGAAGCTTTGGAGGACTTCGACCCCTTCGATGACTTGGAAGCCTGGTCAGCCTTGTCCAAGGACTCCTGAAATTCTGGTTTCGAGAACCTCTGTCCACCAGCTTTCTCCTGTGCTCCAGTAATACCCTGCTGCTAAAGGAATGGCAAATGGAGTAATCCTCCTGGAGATGGACTGGCCCCAAACAAATATAATTAACATGCAAGTCAGTAATCGACATTTTCTGTCCGCACTTGGGGCATTTTTTTAAAGCCTGACTTTTGTTTTTCCCTCTGATCAGCCATATTAACAATAAAAACTAAGCACCAATCAGAAAGCATTCCAGAAAAAACTATTTAACCACACTAGAAGATAACAGCTATTAACACAGCACACACACAGCAAACGCTACCATATATATAGAACTACCAAATCTATATAGATAAATATATATCTAACACTAACTACAATTTGCTACTTGAAGGTATCTATTATCAAAAACTACCAAGGATAGGGAAACACACTGTTTGATAACTAAAGCACGGCCAAAAGACCTAAGAGCAGCCGCTCTTAAAAGATGAAAATCTCATCAAAAGGAAAGGCACGGATAAAGCCTGAAATAAAACTAAGGCTAACAAGCCCAAAAACACACTCTAGCTAGAGAAAAAAGCTAAATCTTTGATATAAAGATTATAACAAGAATACTGGCCCGAGCTCTCTATCTACCTCCAATCTGTTGCAGCAGCAAACTAGATCTGAGGTAAGACAGAGAGCATCATGGGATGGGGACTTGGCCTTGAGCTACTCTAAGATCTTGAGCTTGTGAAAGCGGCCGACTCAGAGCTGATGGATCGGCTCTGAACCCATGTGTAAGAATGAACGGCGAGATTGAACAACTTCACATTAAACAGTGAGGTAATCTAACCAAGTATTGTGGCACACTGAAAAATTTGCTGACCCACATAACATAGCTCATGGTCAGCACAGATCCAATAATAGGTGAAAGTAAGTATAAGATGGCAAAACTGATGTATTACAGCGGCAGAACAAAACAGACTGGTAGATCTAGAGAAGGCACTCTGAAACGGCTGACAAGTGAACTTTGACTTACCCTACTGAGATACTGGAACATCACCCTGGAAAGCATAGGGATAGGAAGAAATACATAAATATACAGACCTGCTTAATCTATGGATATGGTATCTATTCCCCAATCCCCTTTGCAAGGAACAAAAGCAGAACTGATTTGCTTGTTGTCCAGTGTTACAAGCATGTCTATCTGGGCAATACCTCACCTGTGCACCAGCTGCATAAAGGCATTCTTGTCAGTCTGTCTTTGACCTACTTAACTGATCAGACACAGAGTTCCATTCAAAGGGCAAGTACACTGCCTTTAGGTTCACCGTGTGTTGAAGGACCAGTCGTCAAGTAGTCATTGTTCGTCTGTAGATGTTGTAGGATCTTGTTCCCCTTGCTTTCTGATGTATTACATCACTGTGGAATCACAGTTTCTGTTACTACTTGTAGAATACCATCCATTCAGACTAGACAAAGTCTCAAGAGTCCCTGTATCTAAGAAAGCATTTACTTGTTAGCATACTTCTTCCTTTGGGAAATATTTTACTCCCCCCATATCCTGAGACTGTAAGAATGCTCCCAAACCTACACAGGAGACATCTCTTGTGATGGTCTGACTACACTTTTCCTGATTAAAGGGGACCATTACATTGAGTCAGCTCCACTGGGAGTACCAATAAAACAGTCATTCCCAAGGAATTTAAGTGTTGGGCCCATCTAGATTTTGGGTACCACTGTAGCATTCCCATATCTAACCTGGCCTGGGGAATCATAAGAATGGTGAAGGCCAGGTGCTTTACAACCCTGGGATGTTTCTTTGCTGTGATTTGTTTCATGTCTGGTAAATGGAGGAAGAGTGACAAGCTTTCACTTTATCCCGAGGAAGGTTTTCTGCAGAATGGTGTCTGTGTGATCCCCAAAAAAAGTTTTCTTCTGTGATGGATTCAGCGAGGATTTTTGGAAGTAGAGGATGAACCCCAGGGGTAAAACTCATGGAGAATGATAAGGTCTTGTTTAACAACTCAGAGGCCGTTTTGATGAAGCAACTGTCTATGTATTGGAAGATATGGATGCCCTTGATTCTGTAAAAGGCAATTACTACAGCCAGGTGTTCTGTGAATACCCTGTAGGCAGTACACAGACTAAAGGGAAAATGTGTAAATTTCAATTCCAGCCCCCGCCTGTACACAGAGTCTGAGACAGGGTCTGTGGTCCCTGTAGATGATGATATGGAAATAGAAGTCTGAGATACAGAGACACCATCAGAGTGTCAGGGTGTACAAGGGGTAAAAGAGGCCTCTAAGGTCAGCATGGGTGTGTGAAAAAGCTCTTTAAACCACTGCATGGTTGGGTGAAAAAGCTGCTTGTTGCACTGCACAACTATAACCGTCTCCTCCATTTCTGATGACTTCACAAGTCTGACTCCCAAAGAGCAGATCCTTGTCAAAGGCTGCACTGAGAAGGTGCATTTTGACATTGTCTGGCAAGAGTTCTAGCCTCAACTAGGCAGGTCTCCTGAGAACACAGTCCACAGCTGCTGACCTGAACACTACCAACTACGGCATCACCACCACACTTAGTAACTTACCATCACCTGTCTGCCTGTGTGAGCTCTAATACTTTTGCCTTAAGGTCAGCAACAGTCTCCTCCCATTTTTTTCCCTCCCAGATGGTACAGAACAGCCACCTGAAACTTGGTCATATGCATCTGGTAGCTAAAGTTCTGAAGGCCAGGGAACCAGATGTATAAACTCTTTCCAAAACTGTCCAAGGCCTTACTTGTTACAGGGAAGGGCATTAGAATCAAGATCCAACTTGGACCCTTTTTCTGAATCCACAGACAACAGATAGATCTTGCAAAGGATTGCTATACAGTCATTTGCGGGAGTCTATTTACTGTCTTTATTGAGGGGGCTAAAAGTCCAGTTCCTGGGAGTCTGCTATAAAGACATCTTCCAAAGTCTGTCTGCTAATGTACTCCAACTGTGTAAACAACAGTAGGCTTAGAGCTTAATCCTGATGTACACTTACCCCCAGTGGGAACCCCCACATCATGAGTCCCAATACTGCTTGTATTTGTATCACTGGGTCCTTGTACATAGCCTGTACTAATTCTACCAATGTTTCTGGAACTTTGACATCCTATTCCAGTACTGCCCAAGTCAGCTTTCTTAGGGACCTTGTCACATGCTTTCTTCAAGTACAAAAATGCCTAGATGGACTCTTCCCTCATCTCTGGATTTTTCTCCACTGTCTCACTCCAAATATCAGGTTGGTTGTGCGACATCCTGATCTGAATCAGAAGTGCTTACTTCCTGTAGAACAGCGTGTGTGTGTGTGTGTGTGTGTGTGTGTGTGTGTGTGTGTGTGTGTGTGTGTGTGTTGTACCTTTAAGAAGCTTTTCTAAGGACAGCACGTGCATATAAACAGCAAGCATGTGCAAGCTTCAGTGTGCCATTTTGTGAACATGTATGAATGTGATGACAGTTTGTTTACAAGTTTATCCAAGTTAAAGTTACTAAGCCTCAATCCTGATGTGTTTGTACATAATAAAGCTGCTTGAACAGAACTCAACTGTTCGTCTGTTTTAGCCTGACCAGACGAGCGACATGGTGTCAAAACTGGGATTACACAGACTGCTTTTCAGAGCTACGATGTGCAGAGTTAACAGTGAAGGTCAAGTGAACCGAGAGCAAAAAAAAAAGAAGGCCAGAAACGAACTAAAGGTAATGAAAACTTGCATGAACAATTTTATTAAAAAGGTAAAACACAGCATTAAAGGGCACAGAACACGTTATTAATCAAACAAATAGCACAGCAATGTTTATTGAGCAGATGAAAGGCATAAAAATGCTTATTAATTAAATGAAATGTTCAAAGTCAAGATATTTGATAAAATGGTTATCAGAAAAGCACATACGGGGTTCGGAATTACCATGGAATTGCAAAACGAACATATTTAGAACAAAACGAGCACAAGAAAAGTATAATGAAGAGATTAAATGAGCAAAATAAATATAATAAAGCCAAAAAAGGGCACATTAAGCATAAATAAAGCAAGGTGACTGCATGTTTTTGGCAAATTACTGTGTTTTGGCATAAATAAGAAGTTATGTACCTACCATAACGTTCCATGTTAGTTGTCTTCTCTCGCCTTCTTTCTTGCTTGATGGGTTCGGAGCCGATCCCTCGGCTCCGACTCGGCACTTGCTAAGCTCGAGAGTCACTTTTACCAGCTCGAGGCAGCCCCATATCCCATGATGCAAGGCGGTAAGTACCCAGATCTCGTTTGCTGACAAAGGGCAATAGCACCAAGCATAAAATACTTCCCAAAGGAAGAAAGAAAACTTACAGATGGAAGAAGGACCAGGTCTGAATGGTCTTCAGCATAACAGTTTCTGATAACAAGGTCTGTCCAGGCCAGGGGGAAGGAGGGAGGGTCAAGAAAGAAGGCGAGAAGACAACTAACATGGAGCGTTATGGTAGGTACATAACTTCTTAATGTTAAGTTGTCAATCTCGCCTTCATTCTTGCTTGATGGGACCGCGTCCTAGCACCTCTATCCTGGGTGGCTCAATGGAACAAACTCTTGAGGACTGTAGAGCCAAAACTGGCTCTGTCCCTGGAGGCCAAGTCCAATTTGTAATGGGAAACAAAAGTGTGAGGAGTAGCCCAAGTGGCCGCTGCACAAATAGTGTCTAAAGGAAGTCTAGCTTGAAAAGCTGTAGAAGTAGCTAAGCTCCTAGTTGAATGTGCTTTAGGTTTTGAGCACAGCTGTTTTCCCTGAGTATAAATTTCAGAGATGACGAAGAAAGCCATCTGGACAAGGTCACTTTAGAAACAGGAAGGCCTTTTTATTATCCGCATAGGAAACAAAAAGTTGATCAGATTTTCTAAATTTTTGTTCTGTCCAAATAATATCTAAGTTGACGGTGGACATCAAGATAATGTAGCTTTTGTTCAGCTCTATCTGAATAGTTAGGAAAAATACAGGAGATCAATGGATTGATTCAAATTGTTCTTTGAAGCGACCTTAGGTAAAAGGTTGGGTTAGTTCTCAAAGATACTCTGTCTTTGTGAAAAACCAAATAGGGGGGTCGAACCGAAAGAGCATGAAGTTCAGACACCCTCCTGGCAGATGTAATAGCCACTAGGAATAAAGTTTTCCAAGAAAGATATTTCAGGGAACAAGAAACAGCTGAATCGAAGGATGGAAGAATCAAGGATGTCAGCACTAAATTTAGATCCCACTGAGGAGGAGGATTCCCAATTGGAGGCTTTAGTAGGAAAATTCCTTTCAAGAAGGCCCTGCAGAGCCTATGGGACATAATATTATGATCTGCTATCCCGACATGAAAATTGGAAATAGCAGCCAATTGAACTCTGACTGTGGAAGAAGAGGAGCCTGCATGAAAAATCTCTGCTAAGAAGTCCAGGACTGCCTGAACAGGGGCAGTAAAAGGATCAATATTCTGGGCCTTAGCCCAATAAGAGAAACGTTTCCATTTGCTTGTATAAATCCTCCTGGTAGAGGATTTTAGCGAAGCTACTATGATGTCTCTAACTGGGTTAGAGATCAAAGGAAGCCTGGCTAAGGAAGGAAGTGGAGCAACCATGCTGTGAGGTTGAGAGAAGGGATTGACTGGTGCAGCTGACCCGATTGGTGAATCAGAAGATCTGGCACTGGGTCCAGATGCCACGGCTGCACCAAAAGGTGATGATGGAGGAACGGGAACCAAACTTGTCGAGGCCAGTAAGGGGCAATGAGAATCAATTTGGCTCTCAAAGCGGTAGCTTT
This sequence comes from Protopterus annectens, assembly GCF_019279795.1. Classification (NCBI taxonomy): domain Eukaryota; kingdom Metazoa; phylum Chordata; order Ceratodontiformes; family Protopteridae; genus Protopterus; species Protopterus annectens. The sequence goes on along the minus strand of NC_056735.1, from coordinate 765,150,136 downwards.
CTGGATCACCTGAGGGATCAGAGGAAATGGAGGAAGGCATAAAGAAGTCCCTGGGGCCAATCCTGGGTCAGAGCGTCTCTTGGGGATGGCCTGATAGAGGGAAGAGGCTGAAGAAGTCTGGGCATTTGCTGTTTTGGGAGTAGCAAAAGATCGCAACATGGGCGACCCCATTCCAGAAAAATCTCTTCTGCTATAGATTGCTTGAGAGACCACTCGTGAGGCATGAGAATAGCTCTGCTCAATCTGTCCGCTACAATGTTGGTTTTCCCAGGGATATGCGTTGCTACCAGAAACCGATGAGAGGCGATCGCCCATTGCCATAGTCTGAGCGCTTCTCGACACAAGGGTAGGACTTGGTTCCGCCCTGTTTGTTGATATACCAAACTACAGACATGTTGTCTGTGTGGACTGCAATTGTCCCTACGGGAAGAAAGTCGTTGAGGGCTTGCAACGTTAAAAGCACTGCTCTCATCTCCAGGACATTTATGTGCAGATGGTACTCGAGCGGCTGCCACGTCCCATGAACCATCCTGCCCTGATAATGACCCCCACCCGATCAGGGAGGCATCCGTGGTGACAGTGGCTATCGGGGATGGGGTACAAAGTACCTGCCTTGGTGAACCTGAGGCGATGTGATCCACCAAGCAAGATGCTCTTTGCATGTCTGTGTCACCAGAATCTGGTGACGCATTGGAAGTTGCTGGTATGACCATTGTGTGAACAGCATCCACTGAAGAAGGCGCATGTAGAATCGAGCCAGGGAAGAAGAGTAATGGCGCAGCCATGAGACCTAATACCTTTAGAACCATTCTGGCCTGTACTTTCTTGCTGGCCAGAATGATCCTGACATGACTCTGAATGTCTGAAACTCTTTGATCTGTAAGGGTAGCTGACATCCGAACAGTGTTTAAGTTTGCGCCTATGAAGGTAATAGACTGGCAGGGCGATAAGGATGACTTTTGAAGTTGATTGAGATGCCCAAATGAGAACAAAGGTCTATTGTGTAATCCCTGGCTTGTATAAGCTGATGCCTGGTGGTGGCTGACAGGAGCCAGTCGTCGAGATACGGAAACACCTGGAATCCTTGGCGTCTCAGGTGAGCCGTGACCACTGCCATGCATTTGGTGAACACTCTGGGGGCTGTAGTGAGACCAAAGGGCAGGGCTCTGAACTGGAAATGACTGGACCCCAGCCGAGCGGAGAAATCTCCTGGGCGTCTGTGAATTTTGATGTGATAGTACGCATCCTGAAGATCTATTGAGCACATCCAGTTGTCCTTCTGTAAGAAGGGCAGAATTGACTGAAGAGTGACCATTCGGAATCTTGTCTTCCTGACAGACTTGTTGAGTCTGCTGAGATCCAATATTGGTCTCCAGTCTCCCGTCTTTTGGGGACCAAAAGAACCTTGAGTAGATTCCGGGCTCTGAATGGTCTATTGTAACTGGCTGAATGGCTCTTTTTTGCAGTAGTTTTGAGACTTCTAACTCTGCAACCTCCCTTAGACCGGGTGGTACGTCTGGAAGGGAACTTGAGGGAAGGGACTTTCCTCGAAAGGAATTATGTAACCCTTGGATATGATCGACTGTACCCATCTGTCTTGAGTGAGGGAATGCCAGGCTTCTGGGTACAGTGATAATCTTCCCGACTGCCTCCAAGGAGGGACAGCCGGGCAACACCTCAGGGATGCTGAAAGGGCTTGTCAGAGAGGCTCCCTGTTTCCCTGGTTTTGGACCCCTCTGCCTCTAGAGCGTCTGTTGTTGTTACCCCTCTGCCTCTAGGGGTAAACTGACCACGTGAATCGGCGTGACTCCTTGGGATTTACGGAACCACATTTTCCCACCTTTCTGTCCTTTGGGATAAGGTCTAGAAGGGGTGGAAAAACGGACTCCAACAGCAGAAAGAGTCTTGCCGTCCTGTTCGCACCTGGTCAAGGTTTCCTTCACCTGAGGGCCAAACAAAGCTGACCCATCAAAGGGAGAATTTGTGAAGGGCGCCTTAAAGGGATCCGCAAAATCACATAGCCGCATCCAGGCTTGGCGTCTAAGAGCCACACCTGTACCTGCGGCTCTACTCGCTCCATCCGCAGCATAAGATATTAGCCGCATGGAGGAGTTTGCAATGGAATTGAGGGTTCCTAGCTGCGAAGCAATTTTTCTTGAGCCCCTGCAGCTGTAGGATCCTGAACTACTTCACCCAGCTCCTTAAGGATATCCCTCTGGAGTCTGGTGAAGTGACATAGGTAATTCAGCGAACGCATAGCAAAGGTCGCTGAGGAAAACATCCGCTTACGAACCTATCCATGGTCCTTGAGTCCTTATTGGGAGGATGGGCGGGCACGGAAGGATCTGCAAGTTCCTTTTTGGTGGCCGCAGCCACCACCATGGCATCAGCGGGGACACCCTTAGTGAGGAATTGCTTGTCACACGGGGCAGTGATAAATTTTGAAGGCCTCCTAGGGACTGGCTCTACAGAGTCAGGAGCTGCCCACGCCTTCGTGCAATAACCTGCATAAGGGGTCGAAGGCGGAGACACCCAGGAGGTGGAGGGCCGAGATCCAAACGCCTCTAGGTATACTGACTCATCCTCAGAGGGATTGTTGGTGGGCCAGTTTCCCCTCTGTTTCAGGAGTTCTAGGATGTCTGAGAAGGAGACATCCTCAGAGGGGGATCTAGGGGATCCCTCTGACTCATCAAAGTCAGTATCCAGTGACAGACTCGGGAGTCTACATGCTTCCTCTTACAAGTCCTCTTCCTAGGAGGATCTCCCGAAACATCAGGAGAATCCTCGGAAGAGGGGAAATTCCCAATGGGGAAACCTGAGGCGGAGGATCTCTGGGTCCTGTAGCAAGAGAAGTGGCAGAGATGTCAACAGGTACTATAGAGGGAGGAGCTACGGGAACAGACTGCTGACTGATACCAGTGGCCAGTACACTCTTCATCACCTCGAATGCTCCCCTCCCAGGCAGGTCCGAGAGAACCCGCTCCGAAGAGCTAGGAACTCCAGGGACCACCGAAAGGGAAGTCTCCGAGGCAGATGTCGGAGCCGAGCTCACCAAGGCCGAGGCTCCAAGGGGAAGAGCGGGTTCGGACAAGGGTCGATGCCACTCACCCCTCGGAGACCATGGAAGCCCGACCACGAATCCCTCTAAGGAAGGTCTCGAAGAGGAGATAAGAGTAGAGGCTGAAGGAACAGAAGGGGTATCCGTCCTCCAGCCGTAGCAGTAACCATTCGAAGACTCCAACTCCAAGCTCTGGGGTAGAGTTGAAGGAGGAACTGTAACGGGGTGTAGACCAACAGTCGTCTGTTGAGACGGACTATGTAACATTTGGGCCAGTACCTGTGACTTAAGTAATCTACTGACCACTCTCTCTAGGTCATGATCTGACAGTCTGGATGACCTTGAAGATCGGCTCCGATGGCTCCGTTCGAAGAAGAGGTGAAGCCGGGCCGAAAGTATCGGCTCCAAGGAAGGAGACCTCGACCTCTTCCTGGAATGAGCCATTGGAGCCGATACTATAGATCCTGTCGGAGCCGACTTCGGAGCCGACAGGAAGCTCGATGGATCGGCTCCAGCCGGAGCCGATACAGCCACCAAAGTAGCGGTGTCGGAGCCGATCGGGCCGACACCGATGCCTGTGCCACATGGATGTCGGAACCGATCGGGCCGACACGAAGTGGTCGATACAGATTCGGCACCGATAGCCATCGGTGCGAAGGCTGTTAAGCCAGAATCGGCTCCAGCGGGCCGATCTCGACTCGAACGAGTCGGGCCGAGGCCGCAGGCTTAGACACAGAAGCCTGGGCCTTGGAAGATTTAACTGATTTAGATGGAGCCGACTTAGCGGAGGCCCTCCGGCTTAAGAAGGCCCCTAAGGATCAGTTTGTTGCGTCTTTCCTGCAGGACTCTCTGGCTAAAGGAATGACAAATAGCACAGGAGTCCTGCAGGTGAAGAGGCCCCAGGCAATACAGGCAAGAAGTGTGACCGTCTGTCAGAGACATCTTCTGACAGCACGAGTCACACTTCTTAAAACCTGAGACCCTCTCCTTTGACATGGTGCTTAACACAAACACACACACACCAGTCAAAAAATTAACTTAAATAAAATACCAAAAGGTATTTGTATAAAAAACACACACCCTAACAGGGAGGGATGGGATGGGTAAAGTTTGACTAAAATAAATTAGAAAAGACAGGGATTTTCTGTCACAAAATGTAAATAATTAACTAATAACTAATAATTAAGGGTTTTTAAGAAAAAGGGGCTTAAATATTCAAAAAGTGAATCACTTACCAGGAGCTGGTAAAAGGAGGACCTCATAAGCGAAGCGGCAAACGAGATCTGGGTACTTACCGCCTTGCATCATGGGATATGGGGCTGCCTCGAGCTGGTAAAAGTGACTCTCGAGCTTAGCAAGTGCCGAGTCGGAGCCGAGGGATCGGCTCCGAACCCATCAAGCAAGAATGAAGGCGAGATTGACAACTTAACATCTACTATTTTGCATTGACTGAAGCTATTAGGGCATAATTAGAGTTATTCGAAGTATCTCAAAGTGTGTAAAAGTATTTAAAGTGTATGTTTATTACAGTGCATTTATTGCAAAAAATTTGTTGTGAAGTGCAGTCAAAATACAGCCATTTCGAAAAGTTTCTTGCGTTGGGTGTGTCTATTCGCAAACTGCCACCATTACAGAGTGTTTCTTGCAGTGTATAGAGATATTTAGCAAAGTACAGACATTTTGAAATAGTTTCAGTGTGCTGTGGACTGTTTATTCACAAAGTGCAGTTACTTCGAAATGTTTCTTACTCTGAGCTTCTTCTGGCCAGTTTATTCCCATGGTGCAGTTATTCTGAAATGTTTCTTACACTGATAAGAGGTGATTTCAAGAGTATTCTTGTGCCTAAGAGACTTATTTCGCCAAGTTCAGTTATTCAGAGGCTTATTGTGCTATTAGGCATAGTTACAAGTACTGGGATAAATTTCTGGCATATGTATGTGCGTGTGTTCTTGTATATTTGCAAAAGCCTTTACTGGTATGTGCTAATACGGCAGAGGCATTTCGCAGACCAGGTCCATTTGTATTTGAAAACTGGAGAATATTTGAGCAAGAGTACGATATTTTCTTACAAGCACCTTATTCTGACAAAAATGCACCCACCATGGCATTCTTTTTGCTAATCCTAGCTGGGTCAAAGGCTATTGAGAGAGAGCGTTCACTTGTGTATGCACCAGCAGTATATAAAGGAGGGGGGAAAAGTCATATTGTTGTACATGCTGAATCAAGGGAGGACAGAGTGTTTGAAATGCAAATTCAGAGAAATATGCAACCCCCAGACAAATGTTACATTAGACAGAGGCATTTGTTTTACACAAGAGATCAAAAGCCAGGAGAAACTTTTGCAGCTTATACTACTGATTTGAGAAATAAAGTTAAAACATGCAGGTTTGGCGCTTTAAAAGATGAGTTAATAAAGGACAGGCTTGTGTGTAGTATTAACAGTGCTGCATTGAGAAAGATTGCGCTTTGTGACAGTGACTTAATACTGAGCAAAGCTACTGAAATTCGTCAAATCCACGAAGTTACAGAAAGGCACACAAGGACCGACTGAGGGCTACCTGCAGGCAGATAATCCAAGTGTGATGACTGCACCAGTGAAACACGAATAACATCATGTGGCTAGCAGAAACAGGTCTAAGCATATGGCAGCTACTGCACCTGCAGGGCTTCCTGTGAAAACTCAGTCTTCCAGCAAGTTCTAAGACACTAGTTCAGTAAAAAAGATATACTTAGTGCAGTTCAAGGGTGAGTCAGCAAAAAGTTCAGTTGTGTACACTTACCATAAATGCAGATGTTCGACTGTATTCACTCTTGCAGTCATCACCTGTTGGAACTTTCCCTCTAAGCACTGGTCCTCTCCAGCTCCCAGCAGACAGGGGCAGGCCACCCAGTTCCCTACAGCAGGGACAACAGAGAACCAAGCAATGGACCACATCCGGCCTAGGGCAGGGAGTTCTAAGCCATCCCTCTATGGCAAAAACTCACAATGACACCTCCACCCCCCTCTGCCCTACTTTCACCCAAAAGCTCGAAGGAAGGCTGTCCCTCTGCAGAGAAAATTGGCTGTCTGTAATCAAAGACCAATGGGTCTTAAAGATCATTTTCCAGGGATACAAATACACTTTCAACAAACTCCCAATTCCCAGAGGGTACCCAGACTTACCTCTCAATCAGTGTGAAGAGTCATTAAAGCAGAAACCCTCCATACCCTCAGGGAGCATTTCCAATGGGAATTTTAGGATTTCCCCAGTCTAAGAAAAGGCTAACAGAATTTCTAGACCTTCCTCAGCACAGACCCCTTGCCACCCCCCCCCCCCACCCTTCCTCCTGCTCCCAGTAAGCCTGACAGGTATTACAGAGTACCAGACACTCACAAATACAAGTCTATGTCAGAACACATCAGAGAATTATTTTGTATCAATTGCATGTCAATCAAAGTAGTCAGTGATGCATGACTCATTTCTCCAAGAGGGAGGATGTAGAATAGTGTGTGTTGTACCAATAAGAAGCATTTCCAAGGACAACACATGTATATAAATAGCAAGCATGTGCAAGCTTCAGTGCCATTTTGAGACTGCAGCAAGAGTGTGAACATGTATGAATGTGATAGTAATTTTAACTTAGATAAACTTACAAACATACTAAGCCTCAATCCTGATGTCTTTGTACATAATAAATCTGCTTGAACAGAACTTACAACTGTTCGTCTGTTTTATCCTGACCAGACGAGCTACACTTCCCATCTTGCTTTCTACTATTATGCATATTAATTTACCACTTTTTCCAGCACTTTCATGCAGTATGTAACAGGAGTTTAATACATCAAGTCCTGCAGTGCGTCAAGTACAGCTGTGTACACTTACCATAAATGTAGACATTAGAGAGTGTATTCACTGTTGCAGTCATCACCTGTGGGTAGCCCTTGGCCGGCCCGAATACCAGAGTCAGTGTTTTTCTGCATTGGCTGCTATCACTTGCTGGCTGACGTCAGGTCGTCAGTGCTATAAAGGAAGGCAGCCAACACCATTACATCGTTTTTTTCTTGCCCTGACCAGTCAGAGGCCCAAGTAAATATGGTAAAGTGGTCCTGGTGGTTAAAAGCCACCATTAGAAATTTATGTCTCCCTAAAGAAAGAAGATATAAGGTGGAAGGAGGGTGGGAAACCAGGACTGCAACAGTGAATACACTCAAACATCTACATTTATGGTAAGTGTACACAACTGTACTATGTTCTTTGTGTTTCACTGTTGCAATCATCACTTGTGAGAGGATTCCCAAAGCTGAGGAGAGGGGTGGTAGGATTAGTAAGAGACCCAAGAATGGGGCAGCATGCCCTGCAGAACCGCAGGGGCAAACCCTGCCCCAGCCTTAGAAAATGAAGGTAGGAGGGTAATGTTTGGTAAAGGTATGGACAGAAGTCCAGGTGGCAGCTTCCAGGATGTCCCTGGTGGGAACTCTTCTGAGGAATGCTGTGGAAGTGGAGGCTGCCCTAGTGGAATGGGTTTGAATAGACTTCGGGGGGATTCCTATGCAAATTGTAGCAGAAATGGATACAGTGTGATATTCATTGGGAAATAGTTTGTTTGGAAATGGGCTTCTCCTCTGCCCCTGGGACAAAGTTGACAAGTAGTTGGTCTGTTTTCCTGAACAGTTTAGTACGGTCCAGATAGTATCTGCGTTGTCTGTGCATATCTAGTGAGTGCAGAATTCTTTCCCCCTTGTTTTGTGGGTTAGAAAAGAAGGTGGGTAGATGTATGGCCTGGTTCAGAGTTACATTAGATACCACCTTTGGCATAAAGGAGGGATTAGTCCTCAGGGAGACCTTGTCTACATGGAAGATGATGAAGGACTCAATGCCCATCAGTGCCTGATGTTCTGAAACCCTTCTGGCTGAGGGACTAGCTAGGAGAAAAGCAGTCTTCCAGGAGAAATATCTTAGTTCTGCTGAAGCAGCAGGTTTGAAAGGTAGAAAAGTTAGTTTTTCCAAACCATATTTCAGGTCCCAGGGCTGGAGTGGGTGGCCTTCTGAGAGGTCTGACATTAGAAGGCCCTCTGAGGAACTGTTTAATCAAAGGATGGGAAAAAGTACAGCTGTGTACACTTACAATAAATGTAGATGTTGGAGTGTATTCACTGTTGCAGTTGGGTTATCTGCCTGCAGGTAGCCCTCAGTCGGCCTGAATACCAGAGTCTTGGGATTCCTGCGTCGGATCCGGTCACCTCTTCCATGACGTCAGGTAGTCAGGGGTATAAAACATGCAGCCAACACCATTACATCAGTTTTTCTTGCCCCAGATGTCAGGAACCCCCAAAATAGGAAGCTATTACATGGCGTGAAACACCTCGAGTAAAAAGTAAATACCCCTGCCATAAAAGATGGCCATGAAGAGGATAGGTAGAAAGGAGAGAGAGAAATCAGGACCGCAAACAGTGAATACACTAAAACATCTACATTTATGTAAGTGTACACAACTGTACTATGTTCTGGATTTAGAAAAAAATAGGTAAATGGTAATGCTTGGGGTGAAGGTGTGTACAGAACTCCAGGTTGCCGCTTCCAGGATGTCCCTGGTAGGGACACCCCTGAGAAATGCTGTAGAGGTGGAAGTAGCTCTAGTGGAATGAGTTCTGATCCTCAGAGGGGTAGGTTTTCCATGGTGCTTGTAGCAGAAATGGATGCAGTGTGCTATCCATTTGGAAATGGTTTGCTTCGAAATGGCCTTGCCCTCTGTCCCTGTAGTAAAAGCTGACTAGTAGCTGGTCAGAGTTTTTGAAAGGCTTAGTCCTGTCAAGGTAGAAGCTGAGTTGTCTGTGCACATCCAAGGAGTGCAGGATCCTTTCCCCTTTACTCTGAGGATTAGGGAAAAAGGATGGCAAATGGATGGATTGGTTTAAAGCCACACTGGATACCACCTTGGGCATAAAGGAAGGGTTAGTCCTGAGGGAAAGCCTATCAGCATGGAAAATAATGAAGGGCTCCACCGCCATTAGTGCCTGTAACTCAGACACTCTTCTTGCTGAAGTAATAGCTAGAAGTAAGGCTGTTTTCCAAGAGAGGAATTTTAACTCTGTTGAAGCAGCAGGTTCAAAAGGGGGAAGTGTGAGCTTTCTCCAGTACAAAGTTAAGGTCCCTGGCAAGGGTGGGAGCTCTCCTAGGGGGCCTTAAATAGTTAGCTCCTTTCAGGAACTGTTTTATGAGAGGGTGAGAAAAAGAGAGGTGTCTCAGTATTATAAACAGGTGAGATGGCAGAGGCCTGAATCTTAATGGATGAGAAGGATAGGCCTCTGTGGAGCAGCTCTGCTAGGTAATCAAGGATTTGAGGTAAGGTGGGCACAGCTGTGTCTGTTCCTTGAGACAGACTCCAAGAACAACATCTTTTCCACTTTTCAGCACAGGATTTCCTAGTACTAGGTCTTCTGGCCTCAAGGATGACGTCCAGCACCTGTCTGCGGAGGGATGCTGGTGGTGCATTCAGGGGATAAGCCAGGTTGCAAGGTTTAGGGTTTGCAGCTGTAGATGCAAAATCTGTCCCTCCTGCTCAGACAGCAGGGAAGGTGTCTGATGTAGGTGCCAGGGTGGCATTGCTGTCAGACTGCATAGGAGTGGGTACTAGTGCTGGCGTGGCCAGTCCGGTGCAATAAGGATTGCCCTTGGCCTGTCCTGTTTGATCTTGAGTAGTACTTCTGAGAGGAGAGGCAGAGGAGGAAACGCATACATTGAGAGGTTTTCCCATGTAAAGGATATTGGGTCCACCTTCCAGGCTCTGCTGTGTGGGTTCCAGGTGCAAAATATGCTCAATTGGTGGTTTTGGGTGGAGGCAAAAATGTCCACCTCCGGTGTTCCCACCTCTGGATTAGAAGTTTGAATGAGTTGGGTTCCAGTTTCCACTTATGAGGGTCCAGTAGATTTCTGCTTAAGTCGTCTACCAGTGAATTTTGCTTGCCTGGCAGGAATTGAGCTTGTAGGTGCACTTGGTTGCTCAAGGCTGTGTTCCACAGAGCCATGGCTAACCTGCAGAGTGGGTAAGAATGAGTTCTGCCCTGCTTGTTTATGTACCACATAACTGTGGTGTTGTCTGTCTTTATCAGGAGCTGTCGTAAAAGGATAAGGTATTTGAAGGCTGTCAGAGTATTCTGTACAGCTAGCATCTCATTTTGATTGATATGCAGGGGAATTTGTTCTGGGCTCCATTTGCCTTGAATGCATTAGTCTGCCATGTGAGACCCCCATGCATAGTCTGATGTGTCTGTTGTCAGGGTTTGGACGGCGAGGGGTTGAGTGAAGTAAGTCCCTTGTTGTGGTTGCATGCTTCTGCCCACCAAAGGAACTCTGTCCTTAGACAAGGTATGATAGGAATCATTGTTTCCAGGTCCTGAGAATGTTGACACCAGAGACTTTTTAAGTACATTGAGTTTCCTCATATGTAGTCTTGCATATGGAATTAGCAGAATGCATGAGGCCATGAACCCTAGGGCTTGCAGTATTTTCCTTGCTGATAGCTGGGTTTTGTTGGCCAAGTCCTTTCTTTTGGTTTTTGTTATTGAAGACTTGCATACATCTTTCGTTTTGGTTTTGGTTATTTGTGATGGCTGAGAGTCCAGAAGGTGAAACCACCCTTGAAACTACGTGTTCACAGGATAGAGGTGAACTACGTAAAGTCATTGGGCAGCTTTCCCAGCTGGTTGATCTTCTGACACCAGCATGTTCGTCTCTTGTGTCACTAGCAGCAGCGCTTACCAACGGAGGTAATTCTAAGCAAAATCAGCTTAATGGAAACAGCGATGCTTCGCAAACTACCAAGGAAACTCCTAAACGTATTATTGGATCTACCAGCACTAATTCTTCAAAAAACAATGTGGTTTACAGTAACGAAGAATTTGTGGATTTTCCTCGTCTTTTGCGCAATACAGCGCCAGCAACCAGGGAAGAATCAAGGGCACCACTATTTGATGAACAGTCTGTTCCTCTTCCAAACAATCAAGGTGAATTTAGTTCTGCCAGAGGCAGTTTTGACTTTAAATTATTTATAGCAAAAGAATTCCCAGTTACTGAATTGATAGGTGCAGCCAAGCACCAGGACAGCAATGCATTGTCTTATAGAGAGAATTTAGATGAGCTTTATTATTTATTAGAGAAATATAAGCGGCTTGGGTGTGAGTGTTTGTATTTGAAGGAATGTTTGAGTAAGGAAATTGTGCCTAAGGGTCTCCGTGTTACAAAATTTCCTAACAATGTTGTCGAGGATTCTGAATTTCATAAGGAACTTGTTAAAATCTTTGACAAATGTGGTTTAGAAGTTGTGGGTACTATACTTAAAGAGAATGAAAGGATTAGAATGTGCTTATTAGAAAAGATTGAAAGGATTAATACTATATTGTTACCAATTATTTATTGTTTCAGGTTGAAACAGAAAAGAAAAAATACAGGGACATCTTTTTTGAAGTAGAGGCAAAATGTGTAGCTAATTCAAAAAGGAAACATTTTAAATTAGAAAGAGATTTGAAAGACTACAGAGAAGGTAGGGCTTATCCGAAACCTAAACCAACAGCTTTCAAATACAATGCAGTACACAATTATAATGAAAATGAGCCTGTGGGTTTTGCTCAACATGTTGTTGAGTTTGAAGGGCAGGATAATTTTTCTGTTTCTTTAGAAATTCCCCCTTTACGCAGGTCAGACAGGATTCGGAACCAGAATCCTGTCCAACTCCCACAATACAAACACAATTTCAGGCGGAATTACCAGTAAATCCTCATAGACAAGAAAATACACTTATTTCTAGGTATGGAAATATCTTCACATTAGATGATTATAAGATTTTCAACTACAGTAACATAGAATTAAAAGAAGAACATTTTTGCCTCTTATCAAAAGGTTTCAAATTTATTCCTACTAGAAAAGCAAGTTTACCTAGATCTATTGTAGATTTAAAACTATTTCTTAGGAAAATGAATTTTTCTTTAATATTTCAGGAAAATAATACAGAATCCAGACAAATAGTTCCATTAAAGAGGAAAAGCACTGTAAACCCACCATTACACCCACAATTGAAAAACCTCGACATTATTTTGGAAAGAGAAATCAGGAAGGTTTTATCTGAGCACAAGATATTCCCAAATTTGTCTGTAACAGAAAGAGGAATACTGAATGAATTGAGAAACAACAAGAACATTAGAATTATGCACCCAGATAAAGGGGGTGGCACAGTACTGATGGATTTTATCATGTATGAATCCAAAATGAAGGACTTATTAAATGACACTGATAAATATTCACGAGCTTCCATCAATGAGGTTAATTTAGCATACTCAAAAGTCAAGTTATTACTCTACGACCTACTATTAGAGGTATCTATTAGTAATGACATTTATAATTTTTTATTAAATTCACAGCCAAGGGTTCCATCTGTCTTTGGAATACCAAAGGTACACAAGGACCCAAATGATCCCCCACTTAGGCTCATTGTGGCATCTGAAGGGTCAGTTACAACCTCTTTAGCCAAATTTGTAGATGAGAAACTGAAGAAGTTGTCATATGATAGATAGCCCAATAGTGCTGAAAGATTCATGGGATTTCCTTAGGTGTGTCAAACCTGAATTATACTCCCCAGATCTGGCCTTCGTCACTTTAGATGTTGTAGATCTGTTTGGATCTATCCCTCATGACATAGGGCTCCAGTGGTTTGAAGACAGTATGAGGGACAGTAAAATGTTTACAGTGAATGATTTTAGGAACTGTTTAACATTTATGGATATCATCCTTCATAACAATTTTATGTTTTTTCAGGGGGAATTTTTTCAACAGAAAAGGGGAGCAGCTATGGGGGCCAAATGTGCCCCCACGTATGCAAATTTAATTTTGTCCAGATGGGAACAACTGTACATATCAAACTGTCCTTTTATTGGTTGTTGGTCCTTGTACAAAAGGTTCTTGGACGACATAGTTATCTTTTGGACAGATACTTATCAAAAATTCACGGATTTTTTGTATTACATTAAAAACACAACAAACTTCTTGGACTTTACTCATACTTATAATACAGACAACCTTACCTATTTGGATGTTTGTATCAGGAAGAAATTAGGTTGTTTTTCATCCAGTATTTATCGAAAGGAAACATTTTCCAATTCTTATTTACATTATAAGAGTAGTCATCCTCATTTTCAGAAAAGGAATCTGGTTAAGGGACAGCTGGTTAGGGTCAGCAGAATGACCTCTGGCAATGATGATTTTTTAACTGAGTGTGCAAAATTAATGGAAATGTTTAGCAAACGAGGTTATCCAAATTCCTTACTACAAGAAGTAATTGATTCAGTGGTTCAGGAAAGGAAAAATAGATTTGCCCTATTCTTGGAAAACCTACCCAGGAGGTTAAAGGAGCGAGCATTCATACCCAAGAAGGGAAAAAGTGGGATGATGCATACATTATGGATTTTCGGAGATGCAGGAGTGGTGAAACAGATTATAACCAGAGAATGGAATAGGTTTACTGAGATTTCTGATTTAGAGGTATTGAAAAATAAAACACTTACATTTATATATCGTAAAGATTTAAATTTCAAACAACTTTTGAGTTTGGAAAGGTCAACATCTCTTCAAAAGACCAGGTACTTTTAAATGTGGTACTTGTCCACAATGCCCTTAATACTTGAAGGTAGTATCTTAGTTGCATCAAGAGACAGGGAGATTTCCAGTAAATGTTTTTCCAACTGTAATACCAATGGTGTGGTATATATTGCTACTTGTAAGGTTTGCACTTCATTTTATATAGGAAAAACTGAGAGAAAGTTAAGAAACCGTATTTATGAACACAGTTACGAAATTAGGAAGCAAAACAATAAAAATGCCCTTTAGAGACACACTTTGACTTGTCTGCAGGCTAAATTTCTTTTTTATGTTTTGGAAATTGTACCCAAGGAATTAAGAGGGGGCATGTGGGAGGCCAAACTTGAATATAGGGAGTTATTTTGGCAAATTATTTTAGATTCCACAAAACCACCAGGTTTAAATGATATGATTTCCATTTCTTCAGTTTTAAAATTAAGGGCAGCCAAACTGTGATGTGAAGTATAGCCACAAGATGGCACTATACACAATGTTTTTAGGAGATATGTTTAACCACATAGTAATTTAAAAGGAGATTGTTTTAAAATTAAATTAATTAAATGTAATTTTATGATGCATAATTTTAATTTCAAAGTTTAAACTGTTGAATCAATATATATTTATTTATGGACAGTATTTCAAAACCATACATTTTAAAGTGGAAAGTTTAACAAATGATTTTATGTAATTTATTATTTATACTAGTTGTTCAATTAACTAATTTGATCGATCAATTATTATTCAATTTGCACAACTGGAAAGGTATAAAAGTGTTTCAGTGATGACTGTTAATTGTTCACTTCTGATGAAGACCTTGGATTTTGTGTCGAAAACGTATTTTTTTGTTTTTTTAGCGTTATTGTGAATAAAGTGCTTGCGCTTACTTAAAGGGCTTGGTTTCTGACCTTCCTTTGGACACTCATTGCAAGTCCTTTCTTTTGGTTTTTGTTATTGAAGACTTGCATACACTCCATTGTTTAGATCTCTGCATACCCTGAGACTGTAGACTTGGTGGTCTGTTTCCCATGTGTTTGGACTGAGAAGGCCTGAGAGGGACTAGAAAGGACCTTTTTTTTGAAGGCCAATGCCTACCTGAATCTAGGTGGCTGCACCAAATATTTGACTGTTTTCATAGATTTAGCTTTTTCTTCCATCTTTTTAAGAACAGCTTCTGCTTTTGTGCCAAACAAATGCTCCTGATTTAATGGAGCATCTAGTAATTTTGCTTTGACATGGTCAAACCAGACTTGTTCTTTTAGCCAAGCATGCCTTCTCAGCACAGATCCAGTGACAGCAGCCCTGCAAGATGCTTCTAAGGCATCAAACCCAGATTGCAAAGTATGTTTACTAACATGGTTTGTAGAATGCATTAACTCTTGTAAATCTTTATTTTCTGCACAATCTGGAAGTAACACCATTTTTTGTTTAATTAGTTCCATAAAATGTTGCTGGTACTTCAGCATGTGAAACTGGCAATTCAAAGCCCTGACGGCAAGAGTTGCAGAGGTATATACCTTCTTACCCCATCTGTCTAATGCTTTAGAATCCCTGTCTGAAGGGGTAGGCTTTTTAGCAGTAGTAGCCTTAATGCCTTTAGGTCTCTGGATCTGTAGCAGGATTCTTAAAGAGAAATTTGTGAGAATCAGGTACTCTGTAGTACCTGTCAGGTTTTCTAGAAGCTGGTGGTAAGGTGTCAGGAGTAAGACTGGACTTCAAGAAGCCATCGTCTACAATATCCAGGACAGGGGGTATAGCTAGAGGTCTATGCTGAGGCAAATCTAAAAATTCCAGAGTCTCTTTTCGGAGTGAGGATAGTCCTGGAATTCCCAGTGGAATTACTCGTTTAAGGTATGCAAGGTTTCACCAAAAGAGAAATCCTCTGAAGGGGAGGCAGAGGGAATGTATTCCTCTGCATCTGAATCCTCATAGGTAGATAAGGGTATGTCCTGGAAATCAGAAGGGTCAGAGTCATCAGACTCCTGGTCTGTAGAATCAGAAGGAAATTCAATTCTTTGTCTTTTGGCAGGGGAAGGTTGGCTTCAGCCATTCTAAGCATTTGTTTTTGTGGCATGGGAGGAAGACCATGTGCTTTGGACGTCGGTTTTCTAGGCATAGTGCAAACTATGGGCCTAAGAAACTCGGTAGTTTTAGTAGGAAATGAAGTTGTCAGTTTAATATGAATATTGGTAGGTCGGAATACACCTCAGAAGCCGGTGCCTGCACAGCGGCTCCGGACCCATCCAAGGTA
Organism: Protopterus annectens; assembly: GCF_019279795.1. Taxonomy (NCBI): domain Eukaryota; kingdom Metazoa; phylum Chordata; order Ceratodontiformes; family Protopteridae; genus Protopterus; species Protopterus annectens. The sequence goes on along the minus strand of NC_056735.1, from coordinate 765,134,223 downwards.
GAGACATCTGCAGGTTCCATAGTCGAAGCAGCATCTCGCAGCATACCGGACTCCGAATGGGTCTCAGCAGAGGCCTGCGAATCTGTAGAAGTGGGCATCAGGGGCTGCAAAGGCACCTCACTGAGTATTGGCGGACTGGCGACAAACTTAATGGAAGCGTTGTCGGCAGCTTTTGACCTATGCGGTCTGTCTTTGTCTTTGCGCTTTTTTCAGAAGATCGGTAGTCGGCTGGCTTACCAAAGCCATTTCGGAATACAGAGAATGACAGTGAAAGAATTTAGCTACAAAAATAGCCAGACGATGAATGGTTCGGGTGTTAAACAAGGCACAAAAAGTACAGTTTTGTACCTACCATAAATGTAGATGTTCGAGGATCCACATTGCTGCAGTCCTAACTATTGGGTAGTCCGCTGTCCAGTCGGCCCGAATACCAGAGTATATGGCTGACGTCGGTCAGGGCGCATTAGACTGACGTCAGTACGTCAGGGTACTAATGCGCAGGACCGACGTCATATCCTCAGTCTTTTCTTGCCCCAGATGTCAGAAGACCCTAAAAAGACAAGGCCCAATATACCTGCACCAAAAATATGTACAATATATACAAAAATATATACAAAAATATCAGCATATAACCTCACCTACACAACCACCCCTAAACACAGAGGGGAAGGAGGGAGGGTAAATTGGACTGCAGCAATGTGGATCCTCGAACATCTACATTTATGGTAGGTACAAAACTGTACTATGTTCTTCATTCCACATTGCTGCAGTCCTAACTATTGGGTAGAATCCCAAAGCAGAGGTAAGGGAGGCTGGCAAATCATAAAGAAGCAGGAGCTGACAACATGCCTTGCAAAATAGCTGTGGCAAAACCAGCCCTAGACTTAGAGTAGAGAGGAAGGTGATAATGCTTAGAGAAAGTATGCACTGAACTCCAAGTAGCTGCCTCCAAAATATCCTTAGTTGCCACCCCCCTTAGAAATGCAGTTGAAAAGGCAGTAGCCCTAGTGGAATGAGGCCTAATCCCAGCTGGAATCTCCTTGCCATGATGGGAATAACAAAATGCAATGCAAAACCCAATCCACCTAGAAATAGTTTGTTTTGACACAGGCTTGCCCTGCGAACTCAAAGCAAAAGAAACAAACAACTGCTGAGACTGCCTAAAATCCTTAGTCCTGCTTAAATAATAACGCAATTGCCTGTGTACATCTAAAGTGTGCAAAATCTTTTCCCCTTTATTTTGGGGGTCTGCATAAAAAGTAGGCAAATGAATAGTTTGGTTTAAAGCCACACTAGAAACCACCTTAGGCATAAAGGAAGGATTAGTACGTAATGATACCCTATCCTTATGGAAAATCAAAAGGGCTCTACTGCCATAAGGGCCTGCAACTCAGACACCCTTCTTGCAGAAGTAATAGCCAACAGAAAAGCAGTCTTCCATGACAAGTATTTCAGTTCAGCAGTAGCCGCAGGCTCAAAAGGTTGTAGAGTAAGTTTTTCCAACACAAAATTGAGATCCCAAGCAGGAGTAGGAGCTCTACGTGGGGGTCTTATATTCTTTGCCCCTCTAAGAAACTGCTTGAACAAAGGATGCGAAAACAATGGTGGGTCACAATCATAGTGAGCTGAAATTGCTGCAGCATGAATCTTAATGGAAGAGAAGGACAAACCTTTGTCCAATAACTCAGTAAGATATTGAAGAGCCACACTCAAATTAGGCTCAGAAATCTCCAAATTCTTTGCTGTACTCCAAAATAAAAACCTCTTCCATTTTTCTCGTACACTTTCCTTGTACTAGGTCTTCTAGCTTCCATAATCACATTTAAAACTTGTTGAGGAAGTTGAGACCTGCTGTGTTTCAACACAGAATATGCCAGGCTGTTAGATGAAGAGAGTGAAGCTTGACATTGAGCAGATGACCGTCCTTCTGAGATAACAGATGTGGAATCAAAGGTAAAGGCCATGGAGGCTTCCTTACCAGACTCCTTAGTAGTGGGTACCAGTGTTGCGAGGCCAATCTGGAGCTATTAAAATCATCCTTGGCTTGTCTTGTCTGACCTTTAAGAGCACCTTTGGAAGAAGAGGCAGAGGTGGAAAGGCATACACATGAAGATTTTTCCAACTGAAAGAAAGAGCATCCACTTTCCAAGCTGTGTGATGAAACCCCTTTGTGCAAAACTTTGGCAGCTGGTGGTTTAGTGGAGAAGCGAACAGATCTATGTCTGGAGTTCCCCATGACACTGTCAATTTCTGAAATACATGAAGATCCAGTTTCCACTCGTGGGGATCCATGATTTGTCTGCTTAACACATCTGCTAAGGAGTTCTGTGCTCGGCAGAAACCTTGCCTGAAGAGTTAGTTGCAAGCTGGCGCAGTCTCCCATAAAATCATTGCTTGCCTGCATAGAGGATAAGAATGTGTTCCCCTTGTTTGTTGATGTACCACATGACAGTTGTGTTGTCTGTTAGAATCAACACCTGCCCTGGAAGAAGTAACTCCTTGAAAGCCATTAATGCAAACTGGACTGCTAACATCTCCTTCATGTTGATATGTAGATGCTGTAGTCTGGCAGGCCACTTGTCTTGTATCCACTTTCCATTTAGATGAGCTCCCCAAGCAATGTCCGAGGCATCTGTCGTTAAAATCTGACTCGCCTCTGGCGGGTCACAGAGAGTCCCTTGTTTAGGTGACATTCCTGAGCCCACCACAAAAATTCTTTTTGAAGGCAAGGTATTATTTGAATGACAGTGTCCAAATCCTGGCAGTGCTGTGTCCATACATTTTGAGATACCATTGCAGCTTCCTCATATGCAGTTTGGCATTGGGAAGCACCAGAATACAAGATGCCATGAACCCTAATGCTTGAAGGACTGTCCTTGCAGTCAGCACGGACTGATGAGATAGTTGATGAAAGTAAAGGGATAGACTCTTTTGTTTGTCCGGGGTTAAAAGGGCCATCTGGGCTGCTGTATTCAGTCTCACACCCAGAAAGCACATGTCTTGAGAGGGTACTAGACTGGACTTTATTTCGTTCACAGAATACCCTAGGCATCTTAGCACTGCTATAACATATTCCAGATGCTGTAGAAGGTCTTCCTTTTCTTGAGCCAGAATCAGGCAGTCGTCCAAGTAAGGATAGATTTGAATTCCTTTTAGCCTGAAGTAAGCTATCACTGGAGCCAGAACCTTTGTGAATACTCTGGGCAGTAGATAAGCCAAAGGGCAATGCAGAGAACTGATAATGAGAATTTCCAGCTCGAAGCGCAGATACTTCCTGCAACTTAGTCTTATAGGCACATGAAGGTAAGCTTCCTTGAGATCTAAAATTACCATCCAGTGATCTTTGCCCAGCAGAGGTAAAAGCTGTTGTAACGTCAACATCTTGAACTTGGGAATGTCCAGATAAGTGTTGAGGATAGATAAATCCAAAATTGGTCTCCACGTGTTCCCCTTCTTTGGTACTAGGAACAGGCGAGAATAAAATCCTAGGCCCCTTTCTGATACAGGGACTGGCTGAATGGCCCCTATTTGGAGTAACAGAGAAATTTGCTTGTGAGCCTCTTTCCTTTGTGGAGGAGGAACGTCTGGCATGCCTTTGAAAGGGGCAATGTATGGAAATAAAACCTGTAACCGTGGTGAATGATATCCAACACCCATCTGTCTTGAGTAATTAAATCCCAATTTTCTTTGAAAAGAGACAGTCTTCCTCCCAAAGGAGCTGCCAGGCGAGAATCTACTGGCAGCTGAAAAGGCAGGTCATTGGGTCTGTTTACGAAAGGACTGACCCCTGCCCTCACCAGAAGTCTGAGCAGGTGAACTCCCTGTTCTAGGCCTAAAAGAACCTTGAGCTCTGCCCCTACCACGTCTAGACCTACCCCTAGACTGGGAATCATAAGCAGGATATGTCCATCCCTTAGTAGGCCAATTTCTACTAAACTTGGTGGCTGCACCTGCAAAAATCTTTAACAGTTTGCATAGACTTAGCTTTGTCCTCCATTTTCCTTAAAACTGCTTCCACAGGCGAACCAAACAACACATCAGACTGTAAAGGAGCATCCAAAATCCTTGTCTTAACATGCTCAGCTAAATTCTGATCCCTCAACCAGGCATGCCTGCGAAGAACAGAACTAGTGGCAGCCACCCTCGAGGAGGCCTGTACAGCATCAAAACCACATTGCAAAGAATGCTTACCCACTTGTTCAGACACATGAACTAAATCCAGCAACTCTTTACACTCAATACCTTCCGCCAAAGCATCCACCTTAGATTTCAGTTGTGAAAGGAGATAATTTTGATATTTTAGCATGTGAAACTGACAATTCAACGCCCTCATGGCTAAAGTGGAAGAAGTATACACTTTCTTTCCCCATCTATCCAAAGCCCTTGCCTCTTTATCAGTGGGAACAGGGTTTTTAACCACAGAGGCCTTAACACCTTTAGGTCCCTGAGAAACAGTTTCGGGTCTGCCCTAGGACTCTTAAAAGATACTTATGAGCTTCAGGCACCCTATAGTACCTATCAGGTTTAACAGGAGCAGGAGGCAAAGAATCAGGGTTCAGGGAAGCCTCTGCAAAAACATCTTCCACCACATTCAACACAGAAGGTATAGCTAAGGGCCTATGCTGGGGTAAAAACAAGAATTCCCTAAGCCTTTTCCTGGAATCAGAGTAATCCTGGCCTTCCCATTTAAAGTGCTCCCTCATGGAATGCAGAGTCTCTGAAAATGAGAAATCCTCAGGAGGAGAAGCTGTAGGAGTGGAATCATCCACATCAGAATCAAAATAAGGAGGATACTCCTGCAAATCTTCCAGAAGACTCAGAAGCCTCTGAACACTGTTCAAAACTATCAAACTCAGGTTCCACCCTAGGCCTCTTATCAGGAGGGGCATAGAACCTCTAATCATAGTAATCAAATCTTCTGCCATTTTAAGCATATGTTTCTTAGGCACAGAACCTGAAGTGCTAGGAGAAGCCCCCACTGAAGCTAAACTTGGCCTACCTCTCAAAGAAGTTTTGGAAACAGAAGGAGAGGCTCTAACTGCCTTGGGAAGAGAGGGAAGAGCAGTTACCTGAGAAGCCCCCTCAGCCTGGCCTACCTCCTGAGAAGGCACATCCTGTAACAGTAAAGTCTCTGCCTGAGACTCCAAAGAAACTCCTGGCAAAACCTCTGGCTCCACTGAGCCTTCTAAAGAACCGGCGTCCGGGACTGCGGTTCATCAACCCTAGGCTTCGCTGTTTTGTCCTTGCGCTTTTTGGAAGCGGCGTCGGAGCATCCGGCGGCATTTTATAATTGCAACGCTTCCCAAACACTAACCTGGCACAGTCTAACCTTCTCTTAATAGTGCGTTTGTTAAACCTAGCACAAGAGCGGCATCCAACAACGTCGTGCTCAGGCCCTAAACAAGGTATACACAAGGTATGGTAATCCCTATGAGGTATCTGTTTCCCACAAGAAATACAGTTATTCACTTTTCTGACATCCGGTTAAATACTGAGGCAAGAAAAAACCAAAATGTTCCCCAACGGGGTACTTAGCCAACTCTGATTCAGTCTGAAACTCCGACTTCAGAAAATTTCAGAACGCCAACCTGCACTCGCAAAACTGCTTCTGCATCGGACCATGCGGCAAAAAAGACCGAGGATATGACGTCGGTCATGCGCATTAGTACCCTGACGTACTGACGTCAGTCTAATGCGCCCTGACCGACGTCAGCCATATACTCTGGTATTCGGGCCGACTGGACAGCGGACTACCCAATAGTTAGGACTGCAGCAATGTGGAATGAAGAACATCTGACAGCTAGGGACGTTGTGATTTGGGCCTAAACAGGTGACGCAGTAAGAATGAAAATCTCTGTAAGATATTTGCTTTCCATAGGCAAGACAATTTTTTCTGACATTGGTTAGAGCAAGAAAAAAAGAATCACTTAGCTTTAGAAGACTTCAGGTCTGAAACTCGAATAAACGAAAATTTCAGGTAGCGGCCTGCTTTGGGCTCCTTCTCGGCAAGAAAGTGTAATGTAATGGCATCGGCTGTATGTTTTATACCCCTGAAGACTGGATGTCATGGAAGAGGTAACAGCATCTGACGCAGAAATCTCAAGACTCTGATATTCGGGCCGACTGAGGGCTATCTGCAGGCAGATAACCCAAGTGTGATGATTGCAACAGTAAAACACGAAGATCATCATCTTGTAGCAGTTTGTTCTTTCAACTTATTTTTTATATAGTATTTCTAATGTAATCTTTATTGCATGGGATTATACTGTACTTAAATTGTACTGTATGTGGAGCTTTTCTCCCCGGGCATCTGCTGAAAATGGGTTCTGTAGACCCAGTCAGACCACCCTGGCAAACAAATGTCAAACAAATAAACTTCATTTGTTTCAGGTAGAGCAGTGGTGTGCACACTAACTTGAGCACCATATTGTATGCTTCCCCCCTCCCATTTCCTCCCACCTTTAACATAACTGTTTTCTGTATTGAATTATTTCAATCTCTCCTACTAAGTAAAGTCCGACTATAGCACAAGAATTAAAGTGCACAGCCAACATCTTTTACAGTAATTATGTTAATTGTCTTACTTTTCACAATAAAATCAAACTAAGCTCACATGTCTCTCTTACTTAGAGCAGTGGCACTGTCCTCTGATAGCTCTCTACAACCAATTGGTTCTCTTTTTTTTTTTTTTTTTGTATTGTTGGCCTCATGTATTTCTGCCCTAGTTATCTTTTCACTATATTACAATCCGCAAACCCCAAATAGTTTTGCTCAAGCTGATTATTGGTCTTATCAAGACTCCTCTCCTTTCCCTGCATCCCAACATATGTTACTTAGTGTCACAGAGGCTGTGGGCACCATTTTTAAAACTCACTAAGCCTAGGTCATAGTTGCAGCTCCTGGCCCCTTGGGAGTTGTGTGCTCACCACTTACATTTATCCACAAGATAATTTAAAAGCCTAGTATGTGCAACCTTTACAAACTGCATTGTTAAAGGAATTTTTTCTCCTGGATGTTGTGTATACTATAGTCTGTGTGCTTTTATCTGGAACTGGAAACAAAGCTGTTTTCATTTACATCCTGGAAGCAGCATTACTGTAATTATACAGGGTTCCTCTCTCCTTTCTGTACTGCTAATTCACTCCTACTTTTGGAAGTGGATCTTATCAGTGACTGTGTGCATTTGGATTCCCAATGGTTCATTACATACCATCTCTGCCACGGAAACTATATTTCAATGGAATGGACTATGAGCTTTATTACAGCAAAGGGAACTCTTCTTGCTGTTTTTGTGTTACGGGGCCTACATGTTCAAATTATATATAATCTGCATTACCCCCCCTATGAATTTTTAATTTCTGGAAGTACTCCGAATAATGTGCTTGTAAACTTTACCAGTGCAAAAGAAACGCTACTGCCATTTATGTTATGCTCGCATTACATGAGCTGGGTATTCATAGAATAATCTTCTACCTTAGGAACTATTATGAATGCTACAATATTCTGGCTAACAATAGATGTTACAAATAATTTTTTAAGTGTTTTATTTCATATTTTTTGACATTATGAATGTTTAAAAAGTGCCTTATTGCTTATTCTTTGATGTGCATGTATTTTATTACTCTGTTCAGCATTACATCCTTGGTTATATACATGTATTTTATTACTCTTTTCAGCATTACATCTTGGTTATATTCTTTCAGCTCACTGTTTACTTTACCTATCGCTACATCTAAAACTATTTCTTAATCAGTCTCTCTCATCTCTGGTCTTTTCCTCTTGTAGCTCTCTCAAACTATTGTTAACCATCACTTAATTGTTTCTCTACAGTCCAAATTAACACTTTCTTTTTTTTCAGTCACCCTACATGTGGATAAGAGATTGTACTCTCTTCCCCAGAGAACATCTGCCTTGTAAGGCATTCACATGGCAAGCAAGTGTCCTACTCTGCAGTTCATAGGTCCATCTACTGTTATATGCATGTCTCTCTCATTTAGATGCTGCTTAGTTTTATTTAATACCTGCATTTGTTTCAAGTAGAGTAGTGGTGTGCACACTAACACGATCACCATATTGTATGCCCCCCACATTTTATATAACTTTATTCTCTGTACTGAATTATTTCAACCCCTCTTCCTATGTAAACTCTTGACTGCAGCACGGGAATTGAAGTGCACAGCCAATGTCTTTTACAGTAATTATTTAAATGTCTTACTTTACAAAATAAAATCAAACTAAGGTCGCAAGTGTCTCTTACTTACAGCAGTGGCACCATCCTCTGATAGCTCTCTCTAATGGATTGTTTTTCTTTTCTTTTGTATTGTCGACCTCATGTATTTCTGCCCTGCTCCATTTTCCCTTTACTCCCCTACCCTACCCTCAATTCCCACCCACCTCTTCTATCCTTACATTTACTCTTATCTATAAAACATACCTCTAAATATTACCTTATCCAATCCTTTCAGTCATGCCATCTTACAATCTACATTCAGCAACTGTTACCTCAACACATATGCCTCCTATGCCTATTAACATTAATCACATCACCTCTTACCACAAACACATCATTAACATCTATTCTCTACTAACCCATACAGTATTCCACTATATTCTAACTTGATAACCACATCACCTCACCTCCACAATGCCTTCCACATAGAGTTATACACACTAAGATATACAGTCCTACATTCAAAGCATGGCACACACTACAAATTTACTAGACTGCTACTCAAAACATCATACCTACATCTGATAGCCTACCATCTCAAACTGTGTAGAGACATACAGCCTAAAGTAGGCATCAACATACCCATTAATAGTACCCCACATAGTACTGTACCTCTCAGCATTAGCAATTTGACACAACAGCTCTGATCTCTCAATCTTAAATATGAACTTGAGAAGCATACTAAACAAAGTTCATGAATTTCACTCATCCCTCGCCCTACACTCCCCAGGCATTACAATCATAACTGAAACTTGGCTCTGGCCCCATATAAGAGACACTAAAATACTTACCATAGGCTATAACTTACTCAGATCTGATAGAACACTGACATCTGCTCAACACGCGGGCAGTCCTGGGTTTGATCCTCAGTGGAACCATTAGGGTGGGAGGTTGCCATAATGGTTAAGGTATTTACCTTACAGACACAAAGGGCAGTGTTTGATTTTCAAATGGGGAAATTGGCTAGGCTTAAAATGGCCCACAATGGCAGTTACCTTAGTACTAATCTATGAACCTATGAACACAAAAATGTGGCAGTGGTATAGACATAGTACATAAATACTCACTCAAATTAGAACACCTTTCAAACTGAACAACCAAACCTCAAACAAAGAAACCTTAATCTTGCTTATCTAAACTGAAAAACAAAACATGTAATGATTATTGTCACACATCTTCCCCAGGTAATACCACCTTAACAACAGAGAACCTTCTCAACTGGTCTGCCTTGACTTTCAAGCAGGAAACCCTTATTCGAGGGGACTTTAACTTAGACTTGGACTTCTTGTTCCTCTGGAAATCCAACAACCTTTGTTGACCTTTATGGTTTCTCCTAATTAATACAGGTCCTAATTGCAACTGAAACACAGCAAAAAACATTCTATCCTTAACTGGACAATAAACTAATAGACCCTCCCCTGGTTACCTCACTGCATGCCTTCCGGATAGTCTCAGTGACCACCACCCCACATACCTACTTAGGAAGCAGATATGCCCTCAGAAAAATATCACATTTAAATATGCTTGCACCAAAACATTTCTCTCTCTCGACACCTTCAATTTGCTTCTCAAGCAATGTGATTGGGCCCCCCATAAAATATATACACATGGATTTAGCAGTTGATTACTTCAATAATACTTTCCTACACATATTAAATACTCAAGCACCCTTAGACAAATTTGGATTAAAACAAAAAAGCTCCCATGGCTATCTAAGAGCACCTTACAACTTCTTAAACAGAGAGAGACAGCTTGGTTTCACTATCAAGACACCAAAAAAACACATCTTTTGATTCATATCGACAACTTAGAAACTGTGCTAAAAATAAACCAGAAAAGAGAAAAAGGATTACTATACATCAACACCAGTATCAAAATAACCCCCCAAAATTCTGGGCAACCTTAAAACAGATCCTCAATCCTAGTCAAACCACTACACTATTTCCACCACTACAAATACCAAAGTAAGTAAACCATCTCAGTTTAATTCACTATTAACTCAATTCTATCCCTATAAATGTGACAACATACCCCCTTTAAAACCTGCTGCCTCTGTACCTAGCCATAGTTCCTTTTTTATAAAACCAATTTCAAACCAGCACTATCAAAGCTCTTCTACAAAAACCTACATCCCTAGCTGCTGACCAACTCCCAAACAAATATCTCAAACTGGCAGTAGACTCCATATCCTACCGCATCTCTCTCCTTATCAACAGGTCCATTTCAGAAAACTACATCCCTAAACTCTGGAAAATCTCTCAATTCCTCTACACAAAGGTGGTCCCTCAGCTGATTTCTCAAATTACCATCCAATAGCAATACTCTCACCACTGGCTAAAATTCTTGAAAAATGTGTACACTGTCAACTCAACGACTACTTAGAAAGCAATAAATTGCTCAGCAACACCCAACATGGCTTTAGACCCAAGCATAGCACCACAAGTGCTCTAATAAGTTTTACCAACACCATCAACAAAGGGCACTATGTATCCTCCATCTTTCCCGACACGTCTAAAGCTTTTGATACAGTAACGCTTCCTAAACTACTCAAAGAACTATCATCTCTAAACCTCTCAATACCATAACTACTTAACTGATTGTCAACAAACAGTTAAGTGGCAAAATGAACTCCCTATCAGTTTCAGTTGGAGCACTACAGGGCTCAATCCTTGGTCCTCTACTTTTCAACATATTCACAAACTGGAGACAGCCACCACCATACAATACGTTGATGACAGTATTCTTATTTGCTCAGCTTCAACCCTTCCGAAACCACTAGAACAAACCCTAACATCACTCACCACAATTGAAAACTATCTCGGACTACCAGCTAATACTTAATCCTAAAAACTAATGCTGTTCTCCAACACCAACAGACTACACTTTCCTACCTCTTTTACCATTTACTCCTCCAACAAAACCAAATTCGAACCTGTAGAACAAACCAAACTCCTTGGTGTAACAACAGATAAAGGCCTAAAATTTGATAAACACAAAGCACTATCAATCAAAAATAAGAAGTTATGTACTCACCATAACGTTCCATCTGAGTAGGTAAACTTCATTTGTCAGCAACCTATGGGATTCAGATCAGACCTTGGATCCGAGCCGGCAGTTTTCAACAGCTTTAGATCTGAGCTCCAAGCTCCTCCCCCTACCCATAATCCCCTGCCAACCCTGACTGACCTCAGATCAAGTTTACCCAACAGCAGAGACTGCTATAAAATTATCATTCTCAAGATAAGTGGGTAAACCCCATGGACCTGAGTATGAAGACATTCACAAGTGAGGGGGCAGGAGGGAGGGACGGCTGCTGACAAATGAAGTTTACCTACTCAGATGGAACGTTATGGTGAGTACCTAACTTCTTAATCTGAAGTAGTTAACTTCATTTGTGCAGCAACCTATGGGACAGCGTCCCCAGCTACCTAAATCTTTGGCGGCCTTCATGGAAGGATGTTCCGGAGCACTGCAGAGCCAAAGGATGCTCTCCCTCTGGAGACCATGTCCAATTTATAGTGATTGATAAAGGTATGAGATGAGGCCCAAGTGGCTGCCGAGCAAATATCATCCAAAGAGACTCTAGCTCTAAAAGCCGCAGAGGTAGAGACAGAACGAGTAGAGTGGGCATGGACTCCCTGAGGTGCGGGCCTGCCCGAACTTTCATATGCTAAAAGGATACACTGCGAAATCCATCTAGACAGTGTGACTTTAGACACAGATTTACCCAAATTAAATTTGGCAAAGGAGACGAACAACTGGTCGGATCTCCTATGACCAGATGTCCTGTGGATGTAGAAGCGAAGTTGTCTATGCACATCCAATGAGTGTAATTTGTATACCCCATTGTTATGGTGATTAGGAAAAAAGACCGGCAGGTTGATGGACTGGTTAATATTAGACTCAGAGGCAACCTTGGGAAGAAAGGAGGGATTGGTCCTCAGGTAAACTCTATCCTTGTGAAAGGTCAAGTATGGGGGTTTTACACAGAGGGCCTGTAGTTCAGAGACCCTTTGAGCCGAGGTGATAGCGACAAGAAAGGCCGTTTTCCAGGACAAGAATTTAAGATCTACTGTAGCTGCAGGTGCAAACAGGGGAGCTGTTAAGGCCTGAAGCACCAGCGTTAAATCCCAAGGAGGGACTACATCCTTCACTAGCGGTCTGAGCAGAAAGGTGCCCTTCAAAAAGGTCTTGCATAATTTCGTGGTGATCAAAGGGCCCAGTTCGTTTCCCATGTGATAATGAGAGATAGCTGCTAGTTGAACATTGACTGTGGAGGAGCTAGTCCCCTGATGGAACAGTCCTGATAGAAAGTCTAATACAGCGGGCAAGGGAGCTGTAAAAGGATCCAAATTTTTGCGTTCCGTCCAAATGGAGAAAAGTTTCCATTTGCTGCTATAGATCTTTCTAGTAGAAGGCTTGTGCACTGCTACTAGAATAGTTTTAACTGGGGAAGAGATGCCGGGAGTCCTAGCTACAAGTGGAACTGGAGCAGCCAAGCTGTGAGCTTGAGGTTGACCAGATTTGGGACTGGGAGATCTAGGGGGTGTGATATTAGATCCGGACTGGGATCCAGAATCCAAGGAGGATTCACCAGATGAGACCAAAGGTAAGGGAACCAGGTTTGACGAGACCAAAACGGGGCAATGAGGATAATCCTGCTCCCCAACTGACTGGCTTTCTGAAGAAACTTCAGCATCAAGGGAAGAGGAGGGTAAGCATAAAGAAGACCGGGAGGCCAAGCATGCACCACAGCGTCTCTCAGGGGTTCCCTGGAGGTGGAAATGAGAGGGGAAGTAGTCATAACATTTTGTGTTCGAGAGAGAGGCAAAGAGATCGCAACAGGGTTGACCCCATTTGGCAAAAATCCGATTCGCTATCTTGGGATTCAGAGACCACTCGTATGGCAACAGGATGGTGCGACTTAGTTTGTCCGCTAGGATGTTGGACCGTCCCGGAATGTGCATCGCTACGAGAAAGCGGTTGGTGGAGTTCGCCCATTCCCACACCCTCATGGCCTCTCGGCAGAGTGGGTAAGACCTGGTTCCCCCGTTTGTTGATGTACCAGACAACTGACATATTGTCCGTCTGAATCGCAATCGTTCCTACAAGAAGAAGGTCCTGAAGTGCTTGCAACGCTAACAGCACTGCCCTCATCTCTAGGACGTTGATATGCAGTGAGGTCTCCGTGAGGTCCCACGTGCCTTGGACTGTCCTGCCCGAACAATGCCCCCCCCACCCGAGGCGGGAGGCATCCGTGGTCACAATGGCTAGTGGAGGGGTCATAGAAAAGGGGCGTCCTTGCTGGAGGTCCAGGGATTGGAGCCACCATAGGAGGGCCCTCTTGCAAGCCCTGCTGAGTGGAACGGGATGGCTCAGAGGATAGTGAAGAAAGGACCACTGCACCTGAAGGGTCCATTGTAAGACCCTCATGTTCAACCGAGCCATTGGCAATAGGTTGATTGCTGCCGCCATCAAGCCAAGAGCCCTCAGGACCAATTCCGCTGGGGGAGCTAGAGATTGCAGAATGGCTTGCACGTGTAGCCTCAGGGTTAGTAGCCGGTCTGAGGTCAAGAAAGCTAGGAGTTTGTTCGTGTTTAATCTGGCCCCTATGAAGTCTATAGTCTGAGTCAGAGTAAGAGATGACTTCTCTATGTTGATAGTGATCCCCAGCTGGGGAGCTAGACGAAGAAAGTAGTTTCTGGCTGCGCAGAGTAGATGCCTTCTCGGGGCGGTCAGGAGCCAGTCGTCCAGGTACGGGAAGACCTGAATTCCCTGGAGCCTCAGGTGGGCCGCTATCACTGCCAACACTTTGGTGAACACTCTGGGGGCTGTGGTGAGATCAAAGGGGAGGACCCTGAATTGGTAATGACTGGCTCCTAGCCGGAAGCGGAGGAACCTCCTGGATCGCCTGTCCATCAGAATGTGGTAGTACGCATCCTTGAGGTCTATAAAGCACATCCAATCATTCTTCCGTAAAAGGGGGAGAATGGATTGAAGAGTGACCATGCGGAACATCTCTTTGGTTACTGACAGATTCAGGGAAGAGAGGTCGAGGATTGGTCTTAATTCCCCCATCTTTTTTGGCACCAAGAAGAACCTGGAATAAAACCCGGACCCGCACTGGTCTGGGGGGACGTGTTGGATGGCTCTTTTTTTCCAGCAAGTGTTGGATTTCCATTGCTGCGGCCTCCCTCTGATCGGGTGGGACATCAGGGAGGTATCTGGGGCTGTGTGGGTAACGAGAGAAGGGAATCTGATATCCTCTGGATATGATGCGAAGCACCCAGCGGCCTGTCGTGATGGACTCCCAAGCTGCTGGGTGCTTCGAGAAACGCCCCCCGACTGCCTCCAGAGTGGAGCAGTTGGGCAACCCCTCAGAGGTGTTGCGTGGGTTGGTCAGAGAAGGGTTCGCCGGATCCAAAGTTCCACTGGCCCCTTCTGCTTCTAGGGCAGCGTCCACCCTGCCCTCTGCCGCGGAAGGGCTGGGAGTCCTGAGCGGGATGAGACTGTTGCGACTTCCGGAACCACATCTTCTTCTGTCCCTTTTGGTTCTTAGAGAAGGACCTCTGGGGAGCAGAGAAGCGGACTCCGACGGCAGACGTCTTCCCATCCTTTTCGCTCTGGACCAAAGTATCTCGCACGGTTTTGCCGAAGAGGGCAGAACCATCAAAAGGGGTATTAGCGAAAGACACCTTAAAGGGTTCCGCGAAATCACAGTGCCGGAGCCAGGCCTGACGTCTCATAACGAGGCCCGCTCCGCTGGCTCTAGCGGCTCCTTCCGTGGCATGAGACAGTAGCCGCATAGAGGTGTTAGATATGGATCGTAGAGTGGCCATCCGGGTGGAGTGCAATTGTTTGTCCTCCGCTGACATGGACTCGGGGGTGACACACCGTACTCTTTGATAAGGTCCCGCTGCAGTTGTAGCACATGTGCCATGTAGTTCAGCGACCTCACAGAAAAGGTAGCTGAACTAAACACCCACTTCCCTAGGCGGTCCTAGAGACTCCTTGCTTGGGGGATGAACCGAGGGGCTCTCCTGAGCAAATTCCCTCTTGGTGGCCGCCGCCACCAATATGGCATCTACAGGGGGGCCTTTTCTCCAGTGGGATTTGTCGGAGGGTAGGCTGAGAATCTTGTCCGGGCGCTTGGGGACTGACTCCACAGTGTCCGGCTCCTTCCACGCCCTGGTAGTAATCAAGTCTACCAGGGGGTTGGCCGGAGGGGACACCCAAGAGATAGATGGGCCTGCATCAAATGCCTCCAGGAACACAGATTCGAGGTAGGCTTTGGGGCAGACCACCCCCTAATTCTGAGCATCTCCATGATGTCACCAAATGAAACATCTTCGGGGGTGATCTTGGGGAGCCTTCCCCTTCCTCCAAATCCATGTCGTCAGTCAAGGACTCGGGGGAGTCTAGGTGCCTCCTCTTGCACCTTCGCTTGTGAGGAACCTCCTCGGGGGGCTGTCCGAGGAGGTCTCACCAGCAACGTCTTGTTCCAATGGAACTACCTGGGACGTTAGAGCAGGCTGTCCCTGGGGCTGGGTGATGGAAGTCGGACCCAACTGAGAAGGAGTGCAGGGTGGAGCCGTGGCAAGGGCCGGGGGCCTGAAATCCCTCGACAGAACCCTCTCCACCACATCGAATGCCGAGGGAGAGCTGCTCTCTCTGGGATCCGAGAGCAGACCCTCCCTCGGATCCGACGGATGGATCGGAGCCGGCGCCGAAGCAATCGGATCTGACGGACCAGCATGCTCTGACATGGACGGAGGCGAAGCCATGCCAATACCGCGGGATTCGAAGCTCAGCCCTCGGCTCCGAGAGCTCGGATCCAAAGAAAATGGACCCGACAGACTCGGGGGAAGTGTTGGAGCTGAAGTACCCGAGACTATCGGTGCCGACACACCCCCTACTCCAAGGCTGCCCGGCTCTGAAGACTCCGAACCCGGGAAACGAGATGGAGAAGGAGCTATCGGGGCAAAGAAGGGGGTTGAGCTCCCCCCTGGAGGGGGGGGAGGCAGGAGCACTCCCATCTGCAGTTGGGCCTGGAGGAATCTTCTCATCATCCGGTCCAAATCTGCATCGGTGAGATTTCAGGTAGATCTCGACGAGGCCACCGAGGCGGGGCAGGAGTGTCGCCTCGATGACCTCGACGGAGATCGGGTCTCCTCCTCCTCAGGACCCGGTGAAAAGCACGGGGACCAGATCCGAGAAGGAGACGACCCAGAGGTCCTGGAGGGAGAAGCCCGCTTAGCCGGGGGGGGGGCCGAAGCGGAGGCCTCGGCCCTCCGCTTGTGGTGCTTCTCCTTCCTCCTCTCTTTCCTAGCCTCCCTTTCCTCCGGGCCTAAGGCGGGAGGTTGAGTCCCAGCCGGGGGGAGGGAAGCAGGAGTGGCGGCCGCCGCAGTGGGAGCCACGGGAGGACCAGAGGTAGAAGCCGAGTCCAGGGGCAGAAGACCCGCCAGAATCAGCTTAGACCTCCGGTCCTTGAGTGCCCTGGGGTTGAACGCTGCACAGATGGTACAACCAGAGGACAGGTGTTCAACCCCAAGGGACATCACACACCGAGTGTGGCCATCCGCTGGGGACAGCTTATGGCCACACTCGGTGCACTTCGAAAACACTAACTTTGGGGCCTCAGACATATTAGAAGGAAAAAACCACACACATTAGTAGGCCCCAAACACACACACACAACCCTGACGGAACCCTGAAGGGAGGGGGGAGGATAGAATATAGGACAAAATAAATTAAACTAAGATGGTTCTAAGGGATAAGGGACCTGAAAACACAATCACACCAAAAGTTAAGTAAAAGGGGGTTAGAAAAGTTAAATTTTCTCACGAAAATTACGAACAACACCTGGAACTCGGGATCAAGCTGCTGAAGTAAACCGCGGCAAACTAGATCTGAGGTCAGTCAGGGTTGGCAGGGGATTATGGGTAGGGGGAGGAGCGTGCAGCTCAGATCTAAAGCTGTTGAAAACTGCCGGCTTGGATCCGAATCCCATAGGTTGCTGCACAAATGAAGTTAACTACTTCAGATGTTAAATATTCTCACGAAAATTACGAACAAAGCCTGGAACTCGGGATCAAGCTGCTGAAGTAAACCGCGGCAAACTAGATCTGAGGTCAATCAGGGTTGGCAGGGGATTATGGGTAGGGGGAGGAGCTTGGAGCTCGGATCTAAAGCTGTTGAAAACTGCCGGCTCGGATCCGAGGTCGGATCTGAATCCCATAGGTTGCTGCAAAAATTAAATTAACTACTTCAGATCATCCATTAAAAGCCAAGGTCACTATATAGATCCAGGTCATACCTTACATACAACACCAGACCTCTCCATAGCTAGGACCATCTCCTCTCCTCTCTTCTTTTGCCTCCCCTATTTTCACCAACCTCCAAAATCTGATATAAACAAATTAAAGTCATGTTACAATAAAATGGCAAAATTTGTTACAGGCCATCCATGCAGATCTCATCACTTGTCTGCCCTACATGAACTAAACTGGATCGAACCACCAAACCTACTACCCCTGAACCTACTCACTGCTGCCCACTTCATTCTCCACAAACCAAAGAACTGCCCTGCACTCAAGAATCTACTTCAGGAACACTCTAATTCTAGAATATTAAGATCTTCTGACAAACTCTTCCTAAACGTCACCAAAGCTAACAATAGCTCTGGGGACTCTCTCTTTGCTAATAAGATATCCAAAAAAATGGAATTCTATTCCTCAATACATTTGTAACACCTCTAATACTTCTAAATTCAAATCACTTCTTAAGGAACATCCAAGAAACACTTGGCTATGTTCCTGCATTACATCAGGCATGGCCTTCTATACTTGCCCTCTCTACATTTTCTTATTCCATTCCAAAACCTGTCTTACCTTTCCTTCACTTCTTATTCATTTTTTTCTTTCTCCATTCCTCTTAAACTTATCCATTACTTTTATTCTTCCCTTTTCTGTTTACGTACTGCTCCCTCTTATACTACTTCGGTAATTTCTCCTTTCCTACTTCTGTAGTAATACAAAATCAGACAACTTAATGACATATGCTTCTTTTTAGAAAAGGAACAGAGCTATTTTCTTAATGTCTAATATTTGAACGAAGTCTCAAATTTTTATGTTAACATGCTGAGCCATATTTGGCCACACTTCATAAAGTTTCTTTACAAACATTCATAAATTGGTCCTATTTTTCCTAAACATAACCTAGTTCTCTAATATCTCTTAATATTTCTGTATTAGTTAACTATTGTAACTGCTACTAGGTTTACTACAGTTTTAGTTTTCTCTATTATTAGTTAATATCTACTTGTTGTTTTGCACTACTGCTGTGTGTTATGTTGTATTACTATAGGCTACGTAGTGGAGCTTTTCTCCCCAGGCCTCTGCTGAAAATTAGCTTTTTGGCCCAGTCGGATTTTCCCGGTAAACAAATGTAAAATAAATAAATAAAATAATTGCCAGAGGGAGCTCCAAAATGCTTTATCCCAAGCAAGGGTCCCCTCAAATTATCTATGGTATAACCCCAGTTATTCTCATTAAGGATAATATACAATTATCGATCATGGCATGGGTAAAGCCAATCTCTTACCAAATGGGATAGGTTAATTTGAGCACAAAAACAGAACTTGGCCAGGCTTAAAATAGCCAGTAAGGGCAGCTAGCCGACTAATTACTTATAAATCTATAAGAAAGCCAACCCTTTACAGTTGCATGTTACTTTTAGCCCTTATATTTATATACAAATAAAAGAGATGGGCCAAACAAGGATAAGCTGGGACATTTGCAGATTACCCCACCTAGTCATTTAAATTATAACTGAAGCAGTATTCTTTGTGATAAAAAGCTATCCCTCCAATGTATTAGACTTTATTTTGCAAAAGAGGGACAGAGCCCCTCAGTGTGTGTTTATAATACCACTGGACTTGTGAATATGTAATAGGTGTAACAGGTCTAATAGAACAGAGTCTGATGAATCTCTACAAGCAAGGCAGAGGTCGCCTCTCAGTTGCCTGTACAATACTAAGATTAGGGACAAGGCTTTGAAACGGTCTGCATTTAGGCCCTTGAGATATATATATATATATATATATATATAGATATAGATATAGATATATTTTTTTAAGTCATAAAGCACTGTGGTCATTCCACTTATGACAAGTGTTTGGACAGCTATATACCAAAAGGGGAATTATACTCCAATAATCGATCTAATGAGTGCAAAGAACAGTGGAACAATTACATTCTCAAATCAGGCTGCAATACCAATATATATATTAGCTGTGCACTGAATAAAGGACTTTCTTACAACAGTGAATATGTAATGGTCAAAGAACAGTTCACTGTAAACACTGGTTCCCAGATCCTTCACTATGGGATCAATTTTCAGGGGTATGCTGTCAATATGAACTTTACAATGGGAGTCATGCTTGCTGAATGATATGACTATACACTTTTTGGCATTTAAGTTTTAGTCCACGGTTTTGACACCAGCTATTTGTTTGAGACAGGCCCTCAAGAATCTTGGGTGTCCTCTGGGGAGTTTATGATGCCATCATGAACCCTTAACATTAGAGTTGACCTCTGAGAAGTAAATGCCAAATTGCAGTGACCCAAGGATTGAATCCTGTTAACCTGGAAAACCGAGCTGGGTAAAATATCCTTTACAGCAATGGCCCAGGGAGAAATGCTCTACAAAGTAATCAGCTCAGTACATACTACAACTGACTGCAGAATAAAAGAAAAAAATTAGTAGATAGTGTAAGTAAATTACTTACAAATTTAAGAAAAGCAGTGAAGTACATACAGATTAGAAAGTGGTTTGCAGAATCAAAATTATAATGCCAGTGAGAAATTTAAGAAGCCATATTACAGAGTCAAAAATGTAAATAGTGTCAGAAAGAATATTATATGCATTTGCACATATTTTCTGGTGACAACAGTGAGAAACCACTGCATCAGACAGCAGAAACCAAGCTCATCCTACCTTTGTTAGCAATGTCGCTCACAATGTGCTGTAACACAAGCAGGAAAGAAGTTATCCAGGGTATGTAAACACGGGCATTATCAAGGTATACAGCTTTTTTTTTTTGTGAAGTTAGTCCTATCTGTAGTTTTACTGCTATAGTGATACTATTCCACAAACTGGATATGCAGGCTAAGAAGAGGGCATCCCTACAGGAATTGTTAGATTTGTGGGTCTGTGCTACGTACTGGTCCTTTAACTGTAACTGCTCATTTGATATGACAGGTAATATTTAGAACTTTTCCTAGTTGATAAAGTATGTTATCTTTGTAAGTAGTTTTGGAGTTCAAGTCACTTAAGCATTTTAAGAGGTTGGCAATAAATTTGATTTTGTATGTTTGATGCAGATGTGGTAATTTTATTATAGTGTAGCTCCACTGTTGATAGCTGTAATGTAATTTTGTTAGAACATAAGATGAATATAAGAGGCTGGACAAGAGAACAATGTTGTCTATGGCTACTCTGCTTTGGTCACTGAGGCATGTTCTTATTCTGTACAGAAGGACTTAGTTTTTTTTTTTTTTTTTTTTAAACTGCATATCACATATAGATGGCAAATTTTAGATTGTCAGTTATGCCTAATAACTTACTATTTGAAACAGTTTTGATTTTGGTACCACTGGAAAATGCAAAGTTAACATTGCTGTTAAATGTCAAGTAGGAATGGCGACTGACTAGTTTTAGTTTTGTTTTCTTTGAATTTAGTAGCAGCTGGGAGTGATGCAACAAGATGGACTGGAAAAAATACTGAGTAATATTCAACTGCATATCACATATAGATGGCAAATTTTAGATTGTCAGTTATGCCTAATAACTTACTATTTGAAACAGTTTTGATTTTGGTACCACTGGAAAATGCAAAGTTAACATTGCTGTTAAATGTCAAGTAGGAATGGCGACTGACTAGTTTTAGTTTTGTTTTCTTTGAATTTAGTAGCAGCTGGGAGTGATGCAACAAGATGGACTGGAAAAAATACTGAGTAATATTCTATAAAAGAGTGGATGGGTGAGTGCAGGACAAACTACTGTTGAGGCAGCATTTTGAATAATGGCAGCTTGTTTAGCATGATGGTGTTCATTACTGATAAACATGTTTATGAGTATGGGGCCTATTATTGGAGACATATTGGTATATAAGCTGAATAAGAGTCTTGCCATTTAACACACTGGTAAATCAGGTGACTATACCAGAGCTAAGGTCGACACTGGAGAATCTGTTTTTAAAGGAATAATTAAAGCACGATTGAGTAAGCTGAATACAGTTGAGGATGTTTTTTCTGAACAGGTAGAAATTATGTCATTAGAGTTTGAGAAGTGGTTATTCTAAACATCTGATAAATAAGATAAGGGAGGAAGTAATAGAGGGTAGACAGATTAATTATAGACCAATATTGGCAGTTGGTAATGAGAAAACAAATGATGGTTCACCTGCAGTTGTTGAAACTGAGTTATATGACAACATACAATTTAAATACACTAATAATAGAAAGGAATTGGCCAATTTTATTGGCTATGCCTGAGATAAAATCAATTGTAGGTGATAAACCAAGGTTTGCTTACAGGAGCTGTGAAGCTCTGAAACAGAAAATATGCTATAAAGACTTTCAGGTTAAAACTAAAAGAAAAAATGAATTAGGAGGGACGATTAAATGTTATAATTGTTCCTGTTGCAATGATTTATATGAAGGAGACACTAAATTTCAACATCCAACAACAGGAGAAGTCTTTGCTATAAAAACATTAACTGCTTGTAATGAGGAAAGGATAGTGTATCTAGCTACGTGTACTTTATGTACATCGTTCTATGTGGGCAAAACGATCAGAAAACTAAGAGAGAGAATAGTGCAACATAAATCTGAAGTAAGAAGAAAAGTATTGACAAATGCTCTGAGTAAGCATGCCATGGAGAAAGGTGAAAGACATGTACTTAAATTTAGGGTATTAAGTAAAATGGCAGTGAGTTTAAGGAAAGGTGACATTAACAATTTTTTGGAGTTCAGAGAACTTGAGTGGATTATTAGGCTTCAGGCGGATGTACCCCCGGGCTTAAATAATGCGGTTAGTTTAAAGCCAGTATTAGTTAAAAGGCAGAGAGAGAGGCTTTAATAGGTTATGACAAGTTTCTAGAACCTGATGTAATACACCATAGGATGTTAGATGCTACCAGTGACTTCTTTATTGTGTATAGATATATTAATACTTATATAATGTTTGTATAAGTTAATTTTTATGTTTTATTCTAAGCAGAAGAGTTTTTAAAGTAAGATTTCTTGTTCTTTTTTTAGTATTTTTTTTATATAGACTTTTATGAGTTGTATATTACTTTTAGTTTTGATTGTTAATTAGGGAGTGGGATGGGCTGAAGCATGTGATTTTATAATCTCCTATTTAAATGCTGATTTTTTTGTAATGACTCATACTGATGAAGGGTGTAGACCCGAAAGCTTTATCTAATAAAGTTCTTGGTGTGGTATCGTGGAAAAGTCGATGATGCCATACCACATCAAAGGCTTTAGAGAGATCTAGAAACAATGTGACCATTAGATATCTTTCATTCATATTTTTGGTAGACAGTTTAGAAAAAAGCAGCAGAGCTACTTTTGCATTGTGCTACCCTCAGAAGCCATACCGAGATGGGTATATTGGAATTCTGGATATTGGAAATGTGCAAATCACCTCTTAAGGATACAGAAGTGATGCAGCCACTTGGTTTCTGAATGTCCATGGCTTTTCATTTTTGTAAGTCTTTTATCAGCAAAGCTTAGCCCTAAATAAGACTGGACATAGCACTCCAGTGAATTAGCAAAATGCCTCAGAGCCATGAACCCTAATCCAACAGCACTAGAAAAAAAAAACACTGCACTTACGCTATTTAATTACAAACCCACCTCCCTTCACAGGTCCACCTGCAGTAACTTTTATATTTTACAGTCCAAAGCCACCACCAGTGCATCCTTCTCAAAGGTGTTCTCTTCACCTTACTGTCAACCACCCAACCCGTGGAATATTCTCATAAAAAGAAAGCACACATCCAACAATTCCTCCCAGCCAGGTGTCAAAATATGCAAGAGAACTTGCTGCTCTGTGTGTAAATTTAAATAAACCACCAAAAAAAATCGATAGAAAAAAAACACTTGGTCAGTAGAACAAACTGCACACAGCAAAGATAGTTTTTAAATGTAATTGCACACAGATAAATACTCTCTAGCGGCTCTGCAAACACAGCCAGACTCCCCATACTCTGGAATAGACTGCCCATACATGTGAAGCAGAGCGCCTCCTCGGCCCTCTTCAAAAGGAACCTTCACGATTAGATGGGAGATAGGAAATTCACCCTGGGGATCACATCAGTCGCCCTGCTAGACAGGGGTCCAGGGAAGTACACACTGTGGGAAGAAATATCCAGGGAATTGTTATGGCTAGGCTTGTATAGGCCCTAGGGTCGATAGCCTAGTACCAACCTATGAACCTGTGTGTGTAAATTTCCCCTCCATTAAAGCCTGCCTTCAGTGTTCCAAGGGTGTTTTGTATCACCAAGGATTCCTAACATGATATTTTCAGCATTTATGCTGGAGAGACTGCAAGACATCTGGGCTCACTGACTCAGGGAATACTACAGGGCAGTCATGACTGCTGAAAATTAAGAAAGACTTAGTACCTCATTTCACTACAATATTCATTATATCAGTGACTTGTCCTGTTTTCTTCATCAGGGATGACATGATGCTGACCAAAAACACTACAGCCGAATTTATTCTTCCCCTTGGTTCACAGCATCCTGTCTCATTTCTGATTAACCCCTTTTGACTCAGTCTCTCCACACTCTCCTTTTATCTATTTTATTTCCTTCCTGTAATTTATCTAGTCTCTCTTTTTTTTTTGTCCTGCCATCTTAATTAGACCACTCTAGAGCTATTTTATAGTGTCATGATCTCTTGCTCCCATTACCACTCTTCTGCTTTTAGGCAGCCTCTATACAAATCTAACCTGAAAAAATACATATATGCTAACACACAATTCAAAACACAAAAATTGTAATCTCTACTTCAAACTCCTTAATACTGGGTATTGTCCACCTTTGAAGTCCAGACTCTAATAAGGATTGTAATTATCCTGTTAGTAGTACAGATACAGACAGACCCACTTACAAATTAGCCACTACTGAAAAACGCTCTATAAAATGTACCATCCAATTGGAACAATCTCACAGAAGAAATGAGAAATTACACTTACTAGCTTCATACTACAACTTAAAAAAAAAAAAGGTCAGCATGCCTAGAAGTGCTTCAGGAATATGGGGGCAGTAGAACGCACCACCTTTCAGACGGCTTTACACCAGTTATCATATTCATTGCAATGCTTCTTTGGAACTGAACTGTAAGGTAATTTGAACTGTAAGCTAATTTGCTCTGTCAGTAATGAACTCTACCTGCCCAAAAATTCAAAACAATCTTTCAAAATAATAAAACAGTACTATGCTATATTTACAACTATGTTACGGCCAATGTCTGAGTAAATTTCTAAGTAAATAGGACTGCATTTTATTGCATGTTTAGTTGAGCTATCTGGCCGGCATTGTGAATGAAAAAGGTCCTTGGGCAGTTCACCTACCCAGTTAACAAATGATAAATACATACGGTGATTACTGCCAGTAGAGCTAGCTAGAATTTTGTAAATAATTACATGTCATTTGTGAATATCAAATGAATTTATATAAGACGCTTGTGTTACAAATGTATTAGAACTGTACGTCATGTGTATATCAAACCGCTCTGTACAGATGTTTGTGTTGGAAAGGTATTTTTTTAAGTGCTATGTTTAAAATGTATTCACAGTGTGCCCTACTGGAAGAGACCAGAAATGAACATGCACTATTGTAACTGTTTAAATGTATATATTTTAACAGTGGAAACTGAAACACAGGAGGTTAACCTCAGTCAAGCAAACTTTAGAAAAATATTTGAAATTAAATTACTTTATATAGGCTAGGCCATAAAAGAGGTTAACAGGTTTCAGTGCAGCTAGAGAGACAAAGTATGTACTAGGAAGCTTTCTGTATTGTCTTTGGAGTGAATTAATTGCTACTTTAGAAGCATGAACGAATGCAATTGTTTTATGACTTCAGCATCTGCCAAAGATCTGAGCCAAAGCCATTGCCCGTATGCTTTTACAGGTAGATGCTAAAAGTACAGTTTTGTACCTACCATAAATGTAGATGTTTGAGTGCTAATACAGCTGCAGTCATAACAGATGGGTTCTCCTGCCGTCAGTCGGGTCCTCGGTCGGCCGAATTCCAAAGTCTAGGTCCGGCGTCGGTTGTCATCGCTTTCTTTCCTGACGTCAGTGCGACAGGGGTACATAAGACACGGCCAATGCCATTTTCTTCAGTCTTTCTTGCCCCAGATGTCAGGTGCCCCCAGAAGGAAGGCAATATATATATATATATTATATAATCATGCAATGCAATATAATCAAAAATCAGTAGTTGCAAGCAAATACACCATAGAAGGATAACTCAATCAGGTTGTAAGATGAGGAGTTGGCCACTAGGTCTGTACCCAGAGGGGAAGGAGGGAGGGAAACCTGGACTGCAGCTGTATTAGCACTCGAACATCTACATTTATGGTAGGTACAAAACTGTACTATGTTCATCGTGCATACAGCTGCAGTCATAACAGATAGGTAGAATCCCAAAGCTACGCACAGGGTGGTTGGCACTAGGTGGAACTGGGAGGAGCCAGAATGCCCTGCAACACAGCAGTGGCAAAGCCTGCTCTAGTTTTGGAGTATAAAGGTAGGTGGTAGTGTTTAGTGAAGGTATGCACAGAACTCCAAGTGGCTGCCTCCAAAATATCTTTGGTAGGGACTCCTCTGAGGAAGGCTGCAGAGGTAGCTGTGGCCCTTGTGGAGTGGGATCTGATGCCTGCAGGTACAGATTTACCATGAAAGGAGTAACAAAACCGTATGCAGTGGCCTATCCATTTTGAAATTGTCTGTTTGGAAATTGGCTTCCCTTGAGCTCCTACAGCATATGACACAAAGAGTTGTTCTGATTTCCTGAAAGGCTTTGTTCTGTCCAAATAGTAACGTAGCTGTCTATGGATGTCTAAGGAATGTAGCAGCCTTTCCCCCTTGTTTTGAGGATTGGGGTAAAAGGTAGGTAAATGTATGGCCTGATTTAAAGCTACCCTGGATACTACCTTAAGCATAAATGACGGGTTGGTTCGTAGGGAAACCCTGTCCTGATGGAAGATGAGAAAGGGCTGCACAGCCATGAGGGCTTGTAGCTCCGAGACCCTACGAGCTGAGGTAATGGCCAGAAGGAAAGCTGTTTTCCAGGACAAATATTGCAAATCTGTTGAGGCAGCTGGTTCAAAGGGAGGCAATGTTAATTTTTCTAGAATGTAATTAAGATCCCAGGCTGGTATTGGTTG
This sequence comes from Protopterus annectens, assembly GCF_019279795.1. Lineage (NCBI taxonomy): Eukaryota > Metazoa > Chordata > Ceratodontiformes > Protopteridae > Protopterus > Protopterus annectens. The sequence goes on along the minus strand of NC_056735.1, from coordinate 765,107,523 downwards.
TTTCCTTGGAGGTCTTATATTCTTAGCCCCTCTGAGGAACTGCCTTAAGAGTGGGTGAGAGAATAAGGGTGGATCAGTGTTGTATTCTGCAGAAATGGCTGAGGCAAGGATTTTGATGGAGGAAAATGAAAGTCCACTGTTCAGCAGCTCAGCTAGATACTGTAATATCTGAGGCAAATTCAGTTTTCTAGGATCCTGGCCCTTTTTCTCATTCCAAGCAAAACCGTTTCCATTTTGCGGAGTAAGCTTTTCTAGTAGATGGCCTTCTGGCCTCCAAAATGACGTCCTGCACCTCCTTGGAGAGTAGGGTCTGTTGTGGTGTTAAGGAATTTTCCATGCAGCCAGATTGAGTGTTTTCAGCTGACTGTGAAGAGTTTTGTAGCTGTGCTGAGTCAGGAGAAGAGGCATTAGAGGTAGGGTCCAGGGAGGAGAATGTGTTAGGCTCCTCAGGAGTGGGTACCAGTGTTGTCTTGGCCAGTCTGGAGCAATCACTATCATCTTCGGTCTGTCTGCTCTTGCTTTCAAGAGCACCTTGGGCAGTAGAGGCAAAGGTGGGAAGGCGTAAACTGTCCGTGCTGCCCAACTGAAAGAAAAGGCGTCCACTCTCCAGGCCTTTGGATGAAATGTCCTTGAGCAGAATTTTGTCAATTGATGATTCCTGTGGGAGGCAAAGAGATCTATGTCTGGCCTTCCCCACTCTTGGATTATCTTTGTAAACACTTGAGGATGCAACTTCCATTCGTGCGGGTCTGTCATATTTCTGCTTAGATTGTCTGCCAGCGTGTTTTCCAAACCTGGCAGGTACTGTGCTTGAAGTTCGATTTGCCATTCCAGAGCCATGTTCCAAAGTGACATGGCCAGCCTGCACAGGGGATATGAATGTGTTCCTCCTTGTTTATGTACCACATTACTGTGGTGTTGTCTGTTATTATCAATAATTGTCCTGGATGCAGGAGGTCCTTGAAAGCTGTAATTGCATTTATCACTGCTAGCATTTCCTTTTGATTGATGTGAAGGTGCTTTTCCTTTTGGGACCATTTGCCCTGAATGCACCTTTCTGTCATGTGTGCCCCCCAGGCATAGTCTGAGGCGTCTGTTGTGATGACTTGATTTGCTTGAGGCTTGCAGAATGGTAGACCTGTGTTTGTTTGGCATGCTTGGGCCCACCATAGAAATTCCTTTTGCAAACATGGGATTAGTGGTATTATTGTTTCCAAACTGTGGCTGTGTTGAGACCATAGGTTTTTTAGGTACCATTGAAGTTTCCTCATATGCAACTTTGCACATGGGATTAGAAGAATACAAGATGCCATGAAGCCCAGAGCCTGCAGGATTTTCCTTGCAGTTAGCCTGGTACAATTTGCTAGTATCTTGAAGTATTGAGTTAGTTGCCCCTGTTTTTCTGGTGTAAGATAGGCCATCTGGGTGTTTGTGTCCAAGTTGGCACCCAGGAAAATTATTTTCTGAGATGGTGTTAGCCTGGATTTCTCTTTGTTGACTGTGTATCCCAGAGAATTCAATAACCGTGTTACATAAGCCAGATGTTCCAGAAGTAGGTGTTTGCTGTCCGCTTGGCTCAGACAATCGTCCAAATAAGGGTAAATTTGTATCCCTTGAAGTCTGCAGTAGGCAATTACTGATGCCAGGCATTTCGTGAATACTCTGGGCAGTAGATAAGCCAAAGGGCAATGCAGAGAATTGATAGTGGATTGAACCTGCAAGAAATCTGAGGTATCTTCTGCAGCTTTGTCTGATTGGGACATGCAGGTATACCTCCTTGAGGTCCAATTTTACCAGCCAAGACTCCTTGCCCAGCATGGGAAGAAGCTGCTGTAAGGTGAGCATCTTGAATTTTGGTACGAGTAGAAATGTGTTTAGGATGGATAAGTCCAAAATGGGTCTCCAATCGGTTCCCTTCCTTGGTACCAGGAATAGTCTGGAATAAAAACCTTGACCTTGTTCGTGAGTAGGTACCTCTTGAATAGCTTTCATGTCCATGAGCTTTGAAATTTGTATTTGAGCCTCTGCCCTTTGATTGTGTGGCAGGTTCGGCATGCCTCTCATTTTTGGAAGAGTGTGAAAATGAAATCTGTAGCCTCTGTCTATAATGTCCAGGATCCATTTGTCTTTTGTGACAATATGCCAATTTTTTGAAAATAATGCCAGCTTTCCTCCCAAGGGTGCTGCCACCTGATCCTTGCTTGGCATGCAAAGGGGAAAGTCATTGGGTTTGTTTCCTGTATTGTCGTGCACTGTCTTCGCCACCTCTTGGTGCTGGAGATTGCCATTGTCTGCCTCTATATGATCCTTGAGATTGTCCTCTGCCCCTTGTGCGCCTGTATCTACCTCTTTGGGGCTTGTCCGTGGCTGGAAAGGACCAGTTTTTTGAAGGCCAATTTCTGCTAAAACGTGGTGGTTGTACTTGTAGAAACGCTTTGACAGTTTGCATAGATTTAGCTTTTTCTTCCATTTTCCGTAGTATCTCCTCAGCATTAGTACCAAATAATATATCCTTTTGTAAAGGAGCATCTAGTAGTTTAGCTTTAACATGATCAGGCAAGGTTTGTTCCCTAAGCCAGGCATGTCTACGAATGACTGATCCTGTAACAGCAGCTCTACTTGAGGCCTCTAGAGCATCATAGCCACATTGTAAGGTGTGTTTACCCACTTGTTCTGCACTATGCATCATATCCTGCAACTTCTTCAAATCTGGTTGTTCAGGTTGTGACATTTTATTCCTTAATTGTGATAACAGAAACTGCTGATATTTAAGCATATGGAACTGACAATTTAAGGCCCTCATGGCTAGGGTGGCCGAGGTATATACCTTTTTTCCCCACCTTTCTAAGGATCTGGACTCTCTCTCGGAAGGTAATGGATTCTTAGCAGTAGAGGCCTTCATTCCCTTGGGGCCTTGAGAAATGGTTTCAGGGTCAGCATTATGGCTTTTGTAAAGAAATTGGTGTGAGTTAGGAACTCTGTAGTACCTATCAGGCTTGACTGGGGCAGGAGGCAGGGAATCTGGATTAAGGCAAGCCTCCGAGTAAACATCATCAAGTATGTCCAAGACAGGAGGTTTCACCAGGGGTCTGTGTTGAGGTAGCAAAAGAAATTCCCTAAGCCTTTTCTTGGAATCTGAAAAGTCTTGGCCTTCCCAATGGAAGTGTTCCCTCAAGGTATGCAAGGTTTCCCCGAAAGAAAAATCCTCTGGGGGGGATACAGAAGGAATGGACTGCTCTGCATCAGAATCTTCAAAAGGGGAGTATGAGTGTTCCTCTTCCTCAGAATGTTCTGAAATAATGGAGCCCTGGTCAGAAGAGGGAGAATCTTCCTCCACTCTGGGTCTCTTGTCCGGAGGGGGTTGGGAACCCCTGATAAGAGTAATTAAATCCTCAGCCTTTTTGAGCATCTGCTTTTTAGGCATGGGACCTGGAGATGGGCCCTGTGCAACAGGCCTCTTGGAATGCATGGCTGATTTAGACTTAGTAAAGGCCTTTATGGAAAAGGAAGATGAAGGTCTGAAGACACCATGGGTGGAAGTGGACCTGTCCACATTAAGAGGCTCAACACTCACAGTGGCTTCGGTAGCAGTAGAAGACACCGCCAGAGAAGTGTCGTCGGTAGTCAGGGGCTGCGTAGGCGCCTCGCTGAGAACCGGACCACGTGTAGCCGGTTTTGGCGTGGTGTCGGTGGAGACCGCGGACCTCGCATGTCTGTCTTTGTCCTTGCGTTTTTTGGACAAAACGGTAGTCGGAGTCTCCGACGACATTTTATAATTAAAAGCTTTACCAAAGAAGTGCTGGGTGAACTCCACCTGACGCTTAATAGTGCGTTTATTGAAAGTAGCACAAAAGCGACAGCCCGAGACGTCGTGGTCTGGGCCTAAACAAGGTATACATAGGGAATGGAAATCCTTATGCGGTATTTGCTTCCCACAAGAAATACAATTGTTAACTTTGTCTGACATCGGTCTGAGGCAAGAAAAGTTTCCCCAACGGGGTACTTAGCTTTAAAGAAGACTTCGGTTTCCAAATTTTCGTTATTTCAGGAGCTGGCCGACCGGCACTTGCGAACTGCTTCTGCTTCGGGCACCGCACGGCAAAAAAGACTGAAGAAAATGGCGTCGGCCGTGTCTTATGTACCCCTGTCGCACTGACGTCAGGAAAGAAAGCGACGACAACCGACGCCGGACCTAGACTTTGGAATTCGGCCGACCGAGGACCCGCCTGACGGCAGGAGAACCCATTTGTTATGACTGCAGCTGTATGCACGATGAACATCACTACCAGCTTCAACAATAGGGGATTTTACATGGGAAACGAAGTCAGATGACAAGAAATTATGTAATTCTGCAAGCTATCCCACCAGTACTATTTTTTTTTTTTTCTCCAACATCTTTATTAAATTTCCACATAAGACAAAGGCAAACCAGCAGTAATATTTTAGATATTAATTTGGGAACTCTCTTAGTGAGACAGAGCATTATGCATTCTGTTATCGACCTGACAACAAGAAAAAACATTCACCACATCTGCCTTGCTCTATTTAATAAGTTCTTAGGTTATAGTAATTCTGTTTGATACAATCAGGAATACAGTGAAGCTTAGTTTAGATATTTTTATTTATTTGTGCGAGCCTATACTGCAATGCTATTTTAAATATTTCCTGTGGTTTTGAACTCTGATGTCACTGTGAATATAGATTTAATATTGTTTTCTTCATTTATTATTAAATAGATTCAAACATTTCACTGTGGCTCATCTGCCACAATGTACAGATATTTAAGTTTCAAAAGTATTGCATATTTATTTGGTGACACTGGGTTGGCCACTCCAAACAGTCTTGCTCTTGGTCAAACTACCATTTGTATTATTAATGTTAATATTACACAGCAAGATTGGACACCCTTTGTTAAGGCCCCTAAAGTAGCTGATGAGGAGTGACTGGTGGCAGTGGTAACTACCTTATAGTCTAGGCAGACGAGGGCATAGCTAATAAACCTGTGCCAGCCTTTCCCAGGTGTGTGTGTGTGTGTGTGTGCGTAAAATCAAACCTCAGTGTGTGTGTGTGTGTGTGTGTGTGTGTGTGTGTGTGCGTAAAATCAAACCTCAGTGTGTGTGTGTGTGTGTGTGTGTGTGTGTATATAAAATCAAACCTCAGTGTGTGTGTGTGTCAGCTACTTGGGCAGGGACACGAAGCACTGGTTGGACAGAGAGGGTGCTGCAGGTCTTGGCTTGGTCACTCAGCTGAGATCTCAACTCTACAGCTGTGCCAGTGGGGAGTCTTATTAGGGATCTGGAGGAAGAGGGAGAAACCAGCCCCTGACTGACTGTGGTCTCTGTGTGCTTTTAATGGAAATTGCACTTGATGCAGAGAGCTACATCTGGAAATATTTGTGTGTACCTGTCATTCTCTCAGTGAACGTCACCGACTATTGCCAGTAGTGAGAAAGTACAGTTGTGTACACTTACCATAAATGTAGATGTTCAAGTGTATTCACTGTTGCAGTCATTACATTTGGGTAATCTGCTGGCAGGTTGCCCTCAGTCGGCCTGATTAACAAAGTCTTGGATCCTGCCTCGGTTGCTGTCCCTTCATCCATGATGTCAGGTCGTCAGGGGTATAAAACATGCAGCCGACGCCATTACATCAGTTTTTCTTGCCCCAGATGTCAGGTGCCCCCCAAATGGGGAGCAAAATATATAAATAATTAAAAACACAAAAATATACCTCCAAACAAAAGCAAATACACCAAAAAGGCTTTTAAGTATAGTAAAAGAAAGTAGAGGCATAGCAAGAGAAAAACAGGGGGCTGAAGGGAGGGTAACCAGGACTGCAACAGTGAATACACTCAAACATCTACATTTATGGTAAGTGTACACAACTGTACTATGTTCTTCGTGTTTCACTGTTGCAGTCATTACATATGGGTAGATTCCCAAAGCTATGGTTGGGAGGATGGATTTATACCATTAGGACTGGCTATAAGGCCCTGCAAAACAGCAGTGGCAAAGCCAGCTCTGGATTTAGAGAAAACTGGTAAGTGATAATGCTTGGTGAAAGTATGAACCGAACTCCAGATAGCAGCTTCTAGAATATCCCTGGTAGGAACACCTGTGAGAAAGGCTGTAGAGGTAGATGCAGCGCTGGTGGAATAGGATCTGATCCCCTGGGGGATAGGTTTTCCATGGTGTTTATAGCAGAAATTAATACAATGGCTTATCCATTTAGAAATGGTTTGCTTTGAAATAGGATTTCCCTCTGCCCCTGCAGCAAATGCTACCAGCAGTTCAGATTTTCTTCGAGATTTAGTCCTGTCCAAGTAAAATCTAAGTTGTTTGTGTACATCCAATGAATGCAGAAAACGCTCCCCCTTGTTCTGTGGATTGGGAAAGAAAGTTGGCAAATGAATGGATTGATAAAGAGCCACACTGGATGCCACCTTGGGCATGAAGGATGGATTGGTACTGAGTGACACCCTGTCCACATGAAAGATGATGAAAGGCTCCACTGCCATAAGGGCCTGTAATTCAGAAATCCTTCTAGCTGAAGTGATTGCTAAAAGGAAGGCTGTTTTCCAGGAAAGAAATTTTAAGTCTGCAGTAGCAGCTGGCTTGAAAGGAGGTAAAGTGAGTTCCTCCAATACAAAGTTAAGGTCCCAGGCAGGGGTTGGAACTCTCTTGGGAGGTCTCAAGTTTTTGGCCCCTCTGAGATACTGCTTTAGCAGAGGATGAGAGAAGAGGGGGGGGGTTCTGTGTTGTAATTAACTGAAATGGCTGAGGCATGGATTTTTATGGAAGAAAAAGACAGGCCGTTGTGAAGCATCTCAGTTAAGTATTGCAAAATCTGAGGTAAATTGGGCGCTGCTGTGCTCATCCCTCGAGACTGATTTCAGGCACAGAATAGTTTCCATTTGTCAACATAAGCTTTTCTAGTACTAGGTCTTCTCGCCACCAAAATGACATCCATCACAGGTTTGTTGAAGGATGTTAAGGGGGAATTTAAATGATTAGCCAAGCTGCAATATTCAATGTTTGGAGCTATGGGTGCAGAAATTGGTTCTCCTGCTGAGACAGTAAGGAAGGTGTCTGAGGCAGGTGCCATGGAGAAATTTGTGACAGGCTGCGTGGGAGTGGGTACCAGTGTTGGTGAGGCCAGTCTGGAGCAATCAAAATCATTTTTGGTTTGTCCTGTTTGACTTTTAGCAGAACTTTGCAGAGCAGAGGCGGGGGGGGGGGGCATAGTCTGAGAGTTTTTTCCAGTGGAAGAACAGAGCATCCACTTTCCAGGCTTTTTTGTGAGGAGTTCTTGTGCAACATTTGTCCAACTGGCAGTTCTGGGGTGAGGCAAAAAGATCTAGGTCTAGGCTCCCCCATTTGCGTGCCAACATGTTGAAAATCCATGGTTCCAGTTTCCATTCGTGTGGGCCCATGAGATTTCTGCTTAGTTTGTCTACCAGAATATTCAGCATTCCTGGCTGGAATTGAGCTTGTAGTTGTACTTGATAGCTCAAGGCTGTGTTCCACAATGCCATGGCTAGTCTGCAGAGAGGGTAGGAATTTGAACGCCCCTGCTTGTTTACGTACCACATAACCGTGGTGCTGTCCGTCTTTACCATTAGTTGTCCTGGATGAAGATAGTCCTTGAAGGCTGTCAGCGCATTCTGTAAAGCTAGCATTTCTTTTTGATTGATATGAAGGTGCATTTGATTTGGGCTCCATTTGCCCTGAATGTACTTCCCTGCCAGATGAGCCCCCCATGCACAGTCTGATGCGTCTGTAGTTAGGGGTTGGGAGGCAGGGAGTGGTGTGAATGGCAGTCCCTTGTTTTGGTGGCAGGCCTCTGCCCACCACAGGAACTCTAGTTGCAGGCAAGGTATGATAGGAATCATTGTTTCCAGGCTGTGACAATGCTGACTCCATAAACTTTTTAAGTACCACTGAAGTTTCCTCATATGCAGTCTTGCATATGAAATTAGAAGAATGCAGGAGGCCATGAACCCCAAGGCTTGCAGTATTTGTCTTGCAGATAGCAGGGTTTTTGTGGCCACCTGTTTGAAGTAAGTCACCAAATGAATTTGCTTTTCTGGCATAAGGAAAGCCATCTGGGCAGTTGTATTCAAGCTTGCACCCAGGAATGTAATTTTTTGAGAGGGTACCGGTTGTGATTTCTTTTCGTTTATGGTGTTCCCTAGACAAGTTAGTACCCTTTTTACAAACGCCAGATGTTTTAGAAGAATGGCCTTGTTTCCTGCCTGAATTAGACAATCGTCCAGGTATGGATATATTTGAATATTTCTTTGCCTGCAAAATGCAATTACTGGAGCCAGGCACTTTGTAAATACCCTGGGCACAGTAGATAAGCCAAAGGGCAGTGCAGAGAACTGATGATGCAAGTAGCTTGCTTTGAAGCATATGTATCTTCTGCATGATTCCCTGACTGGGATATGCAGGTAAGCCTCTTTTAAATCTAGAGTTGCCAACCAGGCATCTTTGCCTAGCATAGGAAGTAACTGGTGAAGAGTCAGCATCTTGAATTTTGGAATGTCCAGAAAAGTGTTTAGAGTAGACAGGTCCAGAATTGGACGCCATGATTTGTCTTTTCTGGGTACCAGGAAAAGTCTGGAATAGAAACCTTGTCCCTTTTCCTCTTCTGGTACTAGTTGAACAGCCCCCATGTTTAGGAGGGAAAGTACTTGTTTCTGAGCCTCTGCCCACTGATTTGGGGGCAGGTCTGGCCACCCGTTTGGAGTTGGCAAAGTGTGGAAATGAAATCTGTATTCCTGGGACACTATATTTAAAACCCATTTGTCCTGGGTTATAAGTTGCCAGTTTTTTCATGAAAAGCTAGTTTTCCCTCCAAAGGGGCGGCTAAGAGGTAAGGTGCTCGGTAATTTTAAAGGAAAGTCATTGAGACTGTTTACCATAGGGTGGTGTCTTGTTATTTCCAGATTTGGAAGCGAAGGCACCCCATTACTTAGTTCTGAAAGTCCCTTAGGACTGAAACCTGGTGCTTTTGGAATGTCTGGGTTTGGCTTGAGTGGCTCTGGAAGGAACTGGAAATGACATTTTGGAGGTTGTACTTGTAAGAAATCTTTCACAGTTTGCATAGATTTAGCTGGATCTTCCATCTTTTTTAGAACTTCTTCAGCCTTATTGCCAAACAGATGGTCCTGCTGCAAAGGAGCATCCAACAGTTTTGCTTTAACATGATCAGGCAGAGATTGCTCCTTAAGCCAAGCATGCCTTCTCAGCACAGACCCAGTAACAGCAGCCCTGCAAGAGGCCTCCAAAGAATCAAAACCAAATTGCAAAGTATGTTTTCCAACTTGTTCAGCTGAATGCAATAAATCCTGTAAATCCTTATTTTCCACACAGTCAGAAATCAACATAATTTTCTGCTTAAGCAGTGCCATGATATGCTGTTGATATTTTAGCATATGTAATTGACAGTTTAATGCCCCGATTGCCAAGGTTGCAGAAGTATAAACCTTTTTACCCTATCTATCCAGCGCCCTGGAGTCTCTATCAGAAGGGGTAGGACTTTTAGCAGTAGAAGCCTTAATGCCCTTGGGCCCCTGAGAAATGGTTGCAGGGTCCGCAACAGGATTTTTGAAAAGGAATTTGTGGGAGTCAGGAAAGTACAGTTTTGTACCTACCATAAATGTAGATGTTCGAGTGCTAATACAGCTGCAGTAATCACAGATGGGTTTTCAGCCGTCAGGCGGTCCCTCGGTCGGCCGAATTCCAAAGTCTTGGTCCGGCGTCGGTTGTCGTCACTTACTCTTCTGACGTCAGTAAGGCCAGAGTATATAAGACACAGCCGACGCCATGTTCTTCAGTCTTTCTTGCCCCCAAAAGGAAGGCAATACATAAATAAGGCTTATCTACATATGCAGGAAATGCAATGTAATGCAAAATCAGTGTAAGCAAGCAAATAAAACATAGCAGGATAACCCAGTCAGGTGGTATGAAGAGGTTGTTAGGCCCCATGCCTTTACCAAGTGGGGAAGGAGGGAGGGAAACCTGTACTGCAGCTGTATTAGCACTCGAACATCTACATTTAAGGTAGGTACAAAACTGTACTATGTTCATCGTGCATACAGCTGCAGTAATCACAGATGGGTAGAGTCCCAAAGCTATGCATAGGGTGGTAGGTACTATGAGGAACTGGGTTGAGCCAGAATGCCCTGCAAAACAGCAGTGGCGAAGCCTGCTCTTGTTCTGGAATATAAGGGTAGGTGGTAGTGTTTTGTGAAGGTATGTACAGAACTCTAAGTGGCTGCCTCCAAAATGTCCTTAGTAGGAACGCCTCTGAGGAAGGCTGTAGAGGTGGCTGTGGCCCTGGTGGAGTGAGATCTGATACCAGTAGGGACAGATTTCCCATGATAGGAATAACAAAACCGTATGCAGTGGTCAATCCACTTGGAAATGGTCTGTTTGGTAACTGGTTTCCCTTGAGCCCCTACGGCATAGGACACAAAAAGTTGTTCTGATTTCCTGAAGGACTTTGTTCTGTCCAAATAATAACGTAGCTGCCTATGGATGTCTAAAGTGTGAAGCAGCCTCTCCCCTTTGTTTTGAGGGTTAGGATAAAAGGTAGGTAGGTGTATGGCTCGATTTAAGGCTACCCTGGATACCACTTTTGGCATAAAAGATGGGTTGGTATGAAGGGAAACCCTGTCCTGATGGAAGATGAGGAAGGGCTGCACCGCCATGAGGGCCTGTAGTTCAGAAACCCTACGAGCTGAAGTGATGGCCAGAAGGAAAGCTGTTTTCCAGGACAAATGTTGCAGATCTGTTGAGGCAGCAGGTTCAAAGGGAGGCAATGTTAATTTTTCTAGAATGTAATTAAGGTCCCAGGCTGGTATTGGTTGCTTCCTTGGAGGTCTTATATTCTTAGCCCCTCTGAGGAACTGTCGTAAGAGTGGGTGAGAATAAAGGAGGATCCGTGTTGAATTCTGCAGAAATGGCTGAGGCATGTATTTTTATGGAAGAAAATGAAAGTCCACTGTTCAGCAGTTCAGCTAGGTACTGTAAAACCTGAGGCAAGTTCAATTTTCTAGGGTCCTGGCCTCTTTTCTCATTCCAACAGCAAAACCGCTTCCATTTTATGGAGTAAGCTTTTCTAGTAGATGGTCTTCTGGCCTCCAAAATGACATCCTGCACCTCCTTGGAGAGTAGGGACTGTTGTGGTGTCAAGGAATTTTCCATGCAGCGAGGTTGAGTGTTTTCAGCTGACTGTGAAGAGTTTTGTAGCTGTTCTGAGTCAGTAGGAGAGGCATTAGAGGCAGGGACCAGGGAGGAGTATGTGTTAGGCTCCTCAGGAGTGGATACCAGTGTTGCCTTGGCCAATCTGGAGCAATCAGTATCATCCTTGGTTTGTCTGTTCTTGCTTTCAAAAGCACCTTGGGCTGAAGGGGCAGAGGTGGGAATGCATAAACTGTCCATGCTGTCCAACTGAATGAAAGGGTGTCCACTTTCCAGGCCTTTGGATGAAAGGTCCTTGAACAAAACTTTTTCAGTTGATGGTTCCTGTGGGAGGCAAAAAGATCTATGTCTGGCCTCCCCCACGCTTGGATTACCTCTGTAAACACCTGAGGATGTAACTTCCATTCGTGTGGATCTGTCATATTTCTGCTTAGAGTGTCTGCCAGTGTGTTTTCCAGTCCTGGCAAGTACTGTGCTTGAAGTTCGATTTGTCTTTCCAGAGCCAAGTTCCAAAGAGTCATGGCTAGTCTGCACAAGGGGTATGAATGTGTTCCTCCTTGTTTGTTTATGTACCACATTACTGTGGTGTTGTCTGTTCTTATCAGTAATTGTCCTGGATGCAGGAAGTCCTTGAAAGCTGTAATTGCATTTATTACTGCTAGCATTTCTTTTGATTGATGTGAAGGTGCTTTTCCTTTTGGGACCATCTGCCCTGAATGCACCTGTCCTTCATGTGCGCCCCAGGCGTAATCTGAGGCGTCTGTGGTTATGACTTGTTTTGCTTGAGGCTTGCAGAATGGAAGGCCTGTGTTTACTTGACATGCTTGGGCCCACCATAGAAATTCCTTTTGCAAACATGGAATTATTGGTATAATTGCTTCCAAACTGTGACTGTGTTGAGACCATAGATTTTTAGGTACCATTGAAGTTTCCTCATATGCAGCTTTGCACATGGGATTAGAAGAATGCAAGATGCCATGAATCCCAGAGCCTGCAGGATTTTCCTTGCAGTAAGCCTGGTACTTTTTGCTAGTGTTTTGAAGTACTGAGATAGTTGCCCTTGTTTTTCTGGCGTAAGATATGCCATCTGGGTGTTTGTGTCCAAGTTGGCACCCAGGAAGGTTATTTTCTGAGATGGTGTTTGTCTTGATTTCTCCTTGTTGATGGTATATCCCAGAGAAAGCAGTAACCGTGTCACATATGCTAGATGTTCCAGTAGTATGCGTTTGCTGTCCGCTTGGATCAGGCAGTCGTCCAGATAAGGGTAAATTTGTATCCCTTGAAATCTGCAGTAGGCAATCACTGATGCCAGGCACTTTGTGAATACTCTGGGCGCAGTAGATAAGCCAAAGGGCAATGCAGAGAATTGATAGTGGATTGAACCTGCAAGAAATCTGAGGTATCTTCTGCAGCTTTGTCTGATTGGGACATGCAGGTATGCCTCCTTGAGGTCCAATGTTACCAGCCAAAACTCCTTGCCCAGCATGGGAAGAAGTTGCTGTAATGTGAGCATCTTGAATTTCGGCACGAGTAGGAATGTGTTTAGGATGGATAAGTCCAAAATGGGTCTCCAGTCGGTTCCTTTTCTTGGTACCAGAAAAAGTCTTGAATAAAAACTTTGACCTTGTTGGTGTGTAGGTACCTTTTGTATAGCTCTCAAGTTTAGGAGCTTTGAAATTTGCAGTTGTGCCTCTGCCCTTTGATTTTGTGGCAGGTTTGGCATGCCTCTCATTTTTGGAAGAGTGTGAAATTAAAATTTGTAGCCTCTGTTTATAATGTCCAGTATCCATTTGTCTGTTGTGACAATATGCCAATTGCTTGCAAATAATGCTAGTTTCCCTCCCAAAGGTGCTGTCAGCTGAGACTCGCTTGGCATGGAAATGAGGGAGTCATTGGGTTTGCTTCCTGTATTGTTGTGCACGGTCTTCACCACCTCTTGGTGCTGGATATTGCCATTGTCTGCCTCTATATGATCCTTGTGATTGCCCTCTGCCCCTTGTGCATCTGTATCTACCTCTTTGGGGCTTGTCAGTGGCTGAAAAGGACCAGTTTTTTGAAGGCCAATTTCTGCTAAAACGTGGTGGTTGGACCTGTAAGAAAGCCTCGACAGTTTGCATAGATTTGGCTTTTTCTTCCATTTTCTGTAGTATGTCCTCAGCATTAGTACCAAATAGTACATCCTTTTGTAAAGGAGCATCAAGAAGTTTAGCTTTCACATGATCAGGCAAATTTTGTTCCCTAAGCCAGGCATGTCTGCGAATGACTGATCCTGTAGCAGCCGCTCTACTGGAAGCCTCCAGGGCATCATAACCACATTGTAAGGTGTGTTTACCCACTTGCTCCGCACTATGCATCATATCCTGTAACTCTTTTAAATCTGGTTGTTCAGGTTGAGACATTTTGTTCCTTAGTTGTGATAACAGGTACTGCTGATATTTAATCATATGAAACTGACAGTTTAAGGCCCTCATGGCTAGGGTGGCCGAGGTATATACCTTTTTACCCCACCTTTCTAGAGATCTGGATTCCCTTTCTGCAGGGAGTGGATTCTTGGCAGTGGAGGCCTTTAATCCCTTGGGGCCTTGTGAAATGGTTTCAGGGTCAGCATTATGGCCTTTGTAGAGAAATTGGTGAGAGCTGGGTACTCTGTAATACCTATCAGGTTTTACTGGTGCAGGAGGCAGAGAATCAGGGTTAAGGCAAGCCTCCGAATAGACATCATCCAGTACATCCAAAACAGGGGTATAGCCAGAGGTCTGTGCTGAGGTAACCAAAGAAATTCCCTAAGTCTTTTCTTGGAATCTGAAAAGTCTTGGCCTTCCCAATGGAAATGTTCCCTCAAAGTGTGCAAGGTTTCCCCAAAAGAAAAATCCTCAGGAGGGGATACAGAAGGAATGGACTGTTCTGCATCCGAATCCTCAAAAGGGGAGTAAGAGTGTTCCTCTGCATCAGAATGTTCTGATAAAATGGATCCCTGATCAGAAGAGGGAGATTCTTCCTCCACTCTGGGTCTCTTGTCAGGAGGGGGCTGAGAACCTCTAAGAGCAATTAAATCCTCAGCCATTTTAAGCATCTGTTTCTTAGGCATGGGTCCAGGAGATGGGCCCTGTGCAACAGGCCTCTGGATGCCTGGCTGCTTTGGATTTAGTAAAAGCCTTTATTGAAAAAGAAGATGAGGGCCTAAATACACCATGGGTGGAGGTGGACCTGTCCACATTAGTAGGCTCGACATTAGCAGGGGCTTCGGTTGTAGTCTGGGAAAGGACCGAGGACCCAGCGGTCTCGGGTACAGAGAACACCGCCAAAGGAGTGTCGTCGGTAGTCAGGGACTGCAAAGGCGTCTCGCTGAGAACCGGACCATGTGTAGCCTGTTTTGGCGTGGTGTCGGCGGGGACCGCGGGTCTCGCGTGTCGGTCCTTTTCCTTGCGTTTTGGACAAAGCGGTAGTCGGAGTGTCGGCGACATCTTATAATCAAAAGCTTTACCAAAGTAGTGTTGGGCGAACTCCGCCCGGCGCTTGATAGTGCGTTTATTGAAGGTAGCGCCAGCGACAGCCCGAGCCGTCGTGGTCTGGGCCCAAACAAGGTATGCAACGGGAATGGAAATCCTTATGCGGTATTTGCTTCCCACAAGAAATACAATTATTAACTTTTTCTGACATCGGTCTGAGGCAAGAAAAGTTTCCCCAATGGGGTACTTGGCTTTAAAGAAGACTTCGGTTCCAATTTTTTCGTAATTCAGGAGCTGGCCGACCGGCACTTGCGAACTGCTTCTGCTTCGGGCACCGCGCGGCAAAAAAGACTGAAGAACATGGCGTCGGCTGTGTCTTATATACTCTGGCCTTACTGACGTCAGAAGAGTAAGCGACGACAACCGACGCCGGACCAAGACTTTGGAATTCGGCCGACTGAGGGACCGCCTGACGGCTGAAAACCCATCTGTGATTACTGCAGCTGTATGCACGATGAACATCCTGTAGTATCTGTCTGGTTTACAAGGAGCCAGAGGCAGGGAGTCAGGGGCCATACTGGATTTTGAAAACACACCAACAATGTCTAGTACGAGAGGTATAACCAAAGGCCTATGCTGAGGAAGAAGGAGGAAATCCCTAAGCCTCTTTTTGGATTCAGAAAAATCCTGACTTTCCCAGTGGAAATGCTCCCTTAAGGTATGTAAAGCTCCCCCAAAAGAAAAATCCTCAGGGGGAGAAGCAGAAGGAATTGAATCCTCTGCATCAGAGTCCTCATAAGTAGGTATGGACAAATCCAAATCCAGTTCATTAGAAGAGTCAGAGGAGTCAGAAGAAACAGAGTCCTGTTCAGAAGATTCATAGTCCAGTTCAGCCCTAGGCCTCTTGGGGGGGGGGGGGGGTTGACTACCCCTGATTAGAGTAATTAAATCTTCAGCCATTTTGATAATTTGTTTTTTAGGCATAGGGACCTGAACATGTGGCCTGGGCATCAGTTTTTTAGACATAGATCGAGATTTTGGAATTAATATTGAAGGTGGTGTCGGTTTAATATGCAAGTCTGTAGGCCTGAATACACCCTCAGAAGCTGGTGCCTGCAGAGCGGCTCCGGACCCATCCAAGGTAGAGACATCCACGAGTTCTATAGGAAAAGCATCTCGTGGCATACCAGACTCCGAATGGGTCTCAGTAGAGGCCTGCAAATCTGAACTAGCGGGTATCAGGGGCTGCGAAAGTGCCTCACTGAGTAACGGCGAACTGGCGACTGGCTTAGGAGAAGCGTCGTCAGCAGTTTTGGACCTCAACGGCCTGTCTTTTTCTTTGCGTTTTTTCAGTATTCTGGTAGTCAAATGGCTAACCGATGTAATTTTTGTATAATTAAACTGAGAACCAAAATATTTTGAAGCAAAAATGAACCGACGACGGATAGTGTGCTGATTAAACAAAGCACAAAACCAACAGCAAGGTACTTCGTGATCAGGGCTTAGGCAAGGAATATAGTACAAATGAATAGCCTTATGAGGTATTTGCTTCCCAGAAGTAATACAATTATTAACTTTTACTGACCTCGGTAAGGAGCAAGAAAAAGTTTCCCCAACGGGGTACTTAGCTTTTAGTTAAAGACTTCGGTTCTGAAACTCAAAAACAAAAATTTCAGGAGTCGGCCGACCGGCACTTGTGAACTGCTTCTGCTTCGGGCACCGCGTGGCAAGAAAGACTGATGTAATGGCATCGGCTGCATGTTTTATACCCCTGACGAACTGACATCATGGAAGAAGGGACAGCAACTGATGTAGGACCCAAGACTTTGTTAATCCGGCTGACTGAGGGCAACCTGCTAGCAGATTACCCAAATGTAATGACTGCAACAGTGAAACACGAAGAACATCTGAGGCTCCTTGATTACTGTTCCAGGGGTGAGTTGTCACACATACATACATACATCAGTCCACCTTGAAGGAACATGCCCCCTTTTCCCAGAATTCACCACTGATGCCTTTTTACTCTTCTGGGCGACATCTCTTTAATCTACTTAACAGTGCAAGGGTTGGGTACTGGAAGCTGTACTGTCATAAGAATTTTTTTTTTTTTAGCACTCCTGGGAAGAAAAAGTCAGTGCAGTCCCCAAAAGGAGAGATATCTATACCAAGCGATTGCAGCCCCCCAAACATCTCCAACGCCCAAGTGAGAACTGCTCTCTCCAAAGCAAAAAACACAGCATCCATGGGACCTGATGGTGTCCCCGGCTGTGTGCTCCACGAACTCAACGAGGAATTAAACCCACAGCTAGGACAGCTGTTTAATCATAGTCTTACCTCTGGATATGTACCCAGGGAGTGGCGCACTGCAACTGTGGTCCCACTTCACAAAGGCGGTGCCTCCACCGACCCTGGAAATTACCGACCCATTAGCTTGACAAGCCTTATCTGCAAAGCCATGAAGAGGATCATAATGGACCTCATAAATAAAGACATAGGGAATTTGCAGACTTTGGATCCATCCCAGTTTGGCTTTGTCAAAGGCAGATCATGCCTTCTAAACTTGGTTGACTTTTGAAACAGTCACCAAAGCCATTGATGAGGAAAGGCAGTCCATACAGCCTACCTCGATCTGGCGAAGGCCTTGATACAATACCCCACTCAGGTATCATTGAAAAACTCATCAGCTTAAATGTTAACCCATACATCACAAGATGGGTTGCAAACTGGCTGAGTGACAGAACCCACAGGGTCAGAGTTGCTGGCGCCATGTCAGACTCAAAGCCTGTCACAAGTGGTGTACCACAGGGCTCAGTCCTGGGCCCACTCTTGTTTGGCATCTACTTTTCAGTACAAGCAAACACAGGAGGGTTATGGCTGACAAAGTTTGCAGATGACTGCAAACTGGGCGCCATAGTAGAAAACACATCTGACACAGATATCCTTCAGAAGGTCTCACAGAAGCGGATAACTGGTGCCAGAGCCATGGCCTAAAGTTAAATGCCAAAAATGCATAGTCATACCCTTCGGGAAAAACAAGGTTACCCCTAGCTACCAAATAGGTGGCAATCCACTGAGCACAGAAGAAGTTATCAGGACCTGGGGACCCAGGTTGATAGTAGACTGTCATTCGACACCCATGTAGCTAAAGTAGTTAGGAAGACCTTCTACATTGCCCACCTTATCATGAAGGGATTCTCATCTAGATCAAGGGAGGTCATAGTCTCCCTATACTCATCACTCATCAGACCAATGATTGAGTACAATGCCCCATTCGGAATGTATCTGACCCGACACTTGCAGCAGCTGGAGAGGCCACAAAAGTTCCTCACCAAAAGGATAAAGGGTCTCAAACATCTGTCCTATGCTGCCCGACTGAAAGAACTCCAGCTCTATTCAGTCACTTACCGCTTGCTCAGAGGTGACCTTTGCCTAACATACAAGGCCATGTCAAACCCAGATTTGATGAATATGCTTCACCTCAAAAATCTAGATCCATCAGAGCCACAAGGGCGGAGACTTAAACCTCGACACGGCTATTAATAGGACATGCTGGAGGGATAGATTCATCACCCAAAGACTCCCTATGCTGTGGAATAAAATCCCGGTATATGTGAGGCAGAGCACCTCGCTGGCCTTGTTCAAGAGAAATCTTGACCAATGGATGGGAGATCGCAGATATACCCCAGGGATTACCTCAGTGTCACTGCTCAACAGAGGCACAGCAAAATAATGGGTATAGTTCCCCATACTAAAGGGGTGGCGTAAGCCACAAAACTATGGGCTAGGCTTGTAAATGCCCTCGGGCAGATAGCCTAGTATGAACCTATGAACTGGTGTTATCAAAGGGTGGTTCACTCAGTTTTTATTTATATTTTTGTTGCCAAGGTAACCACAAGCAAAACAAGCTTTCCAAGCTTTCAGAATGCCCCCACTACCTCAACAGTTAAGGCACTTGGATAAGCTCTCGGATCTCCACCAAGAGAAATTTTTACTCTAGAGTGGCCCCAAACATGCCCCCCCCCCAAAAAAAAAAGCAAGCAATGTCCTTCAGTAATTCCACTTCTAATGGGTGTTAAAGCTGCAAATTAAACTTAGGTTTGCTTAGGCCAAATAACAATAACACTTTATTCAAAAACTGGCAACCATTTATTTAGTACCAATGACATGCAGTCGCCCGGGTCATACACTCCAAGACAGGACAGAAAGAAGCAAACTTTACTACATACGCACACATTTAAATAAAGGGGATGAGTAATGAACTGGCAGTTCTAATCAAGACATTCCTGTAGTACAAAACAAAGACCTGTTGTGGATAATTTCCCTTAGGAGTGTTTCAAATGTTCTTTCTTACAGTGTACACAAAACTGCTGTCATGACAACATAAGAACCTTATCTTTCACTTAGATTCCCTTCTATGAGATGCCAAAAACTGGCACTGATGTGAGATTAACAGTTTTTAGTCACCATCCTCTCCAACTAGCCTTCCCCATTTTCTTGGAATAATATCAATCGCAGCACTAGGCAACTCCTGTCCATTTCTGCTTTTAAAGCAAACTTCAAAAAGGTTTGAGCCTTTATGAAGCACATACTAATACTTGAAAATGATCAAGGAGTTAGGTCCACTCTGTCCAACTATGGTCCTAGTTAAGGCTAAAACTGTCACTTGATAACTTCTCTCAAGGGAGCACATTACATAGCATTTTGTCCACACTAATCCATAGTACAGTATAATTACCTGTACAGACCTCAAAGGCTTTAAGCGCACTTGTACATGATGTAAGATCACCGTCAATATTATTAGTGCTAATCATTCAGAGAAAACTGTAGCTTTCAACCTTTCACCTCTAAAATCAGGAACAAAGCTAAAAATAATGAAGGACAAATGCAAACAGTAACACTTCTTATAGGTTAGTATAGGGACTCAATGTTGATTGAACAAGATACATATTACTATAGATTCAGCTGAAAATTAAAATGTATACAACTAAAATGTTTGACATTCAGTGGTTGTGATACAATGGAGATTTTTTAGAAATAGGTACAAGGGACATAATGAAATTTTGAGTTAAAATTTGGGGAAGCTGAAACATACGAAGATCACCAACATATTTTTGCTACTCATGCTTATCAACATTGACCAGAGATGAAAAAATTAGTATCCATTACACATCCTATTGTCCAACGTCCATATAACATGCTTATGGTTTCATCATCACTGTAACATAACAGTACTGACTGCCTGGCCAATAAACTTTTTTCTAATGCCACGTGGAATAAGATTATCAGAGTGCTCAAGAACTCACACTTTCCTCTTGTTATTAGGCTAAACTTGGAAATCAGTTTTTAATATATATTATTTTTCTTAAAAAAAGAAACATCTTAAAAATAACATCCTCTCAATGAAAGGAAATCTGCATTTTTTAAATTAAAATAAGCAAACAGAAACAGCTAAAATAAGATTAAGAAACATCAAACTGGGGGCAATAACTCGTTTAATTTTACAACAAAATAGTACATAAAGCAATTTATTCTTCCTAATGAGAGGCATTCAGAGATCCATGTAGCATACGGACACACAACTTTATTTGCACATACATCTGCACAGCGAAATTACTGGCAGTCAGAAACAGATTACTATCAAACCTCAGCAAAAATTCCTCTGCTAGTTTTTTTTTTCAGACTTTTGTTATTCTTTTAAGGATATTAACCAACTGAGCTGCACTTTTTGCTAACCCAGTAATGTGTTCAATAAATGTTAATGAAATGATGATAACTTCTTAATCAATTAAAACAGCATATTTATTCCATTTATACTCAGCTCAGTTACAAAGACATGCTCGGAGATTTACAGACATTACTTACCTTTCGCACAATACTGTCTTCTACACTGGATTTTTTATTGCTGCCCTGTTTTCCCATTAATGTTATCTCTAGCTGGCAGAAAGGCTTTGGTAAGATATCACACTGCGTGAAGAACTTGCGCCACTCTACGATGTAAGCCTTTAGTAAAGCTGTATCATCTTGATGACTCAAAACTCTCTAGAAAAATAAAAAAAATTTAGTAACATACACGTCTAGTAAACAGTGACTATTTTGCAGGCATCCCAATACCTTTAAAATAAGAAGTACTAAAAGATTAAATCAGGAAGTACTAAAAAATTAAATTACCAGTTAACATATATGGTTACTTAGTTTCTTCAGTATTGCACAACTGAAAAATTACACTGCATAAATTAAATTAGGTTATTGCACTATAAATCCAAGACCAAGTTAATTTTAATTCATCATAAATTAAAATATCACTGCAGATATTATATATCTGTAAATGGCTAATCCCAAAATCTCAATTAGATATGCACTCAAGATGAATTAAAAGGACTGCTGACATTTTTAAACTGAAAAGCAAAGCAAGCAGGTTTAGGTCAGGTTAAATATTTTTTTAACACCTTTACTGAATTATTACGAGCAACATATGCAAATTCACATTTATGCAAAAGTAATCAAACCGCATTAACATTTAACATTATGCTTCACATACACTGCTATATATCACATAACCTAACCAACATTACAAAAAATATTCAATCCCTGACCCTTTCTTAAAGAATATACATCTTTACTAAACCATCACTTAAGACAATCATACATTTATATAAATGAAAATAAACCACACTGACAGAATCCTATGATACAGAACTGGAATTGCTTAGACATGGTAAGGCCTTGCTGTGTCTAATTATGGTGGCTTCCAAAAAAGTTAAATACAATTTCTGATACTGAAATAACACAGTCTCTTCTGCAATGTTTTCCTATTGAGTTCAGTTTCATTTTACGGCTATCACGTGAAGTAACGGCATCAACAGAGGGACTGGTTGCAATAGCAGGCAGAAAGCATGGCGGAAGAAGAACAGCATCCTAAACTGGACTTAAGTCAAAGTTGTGCCTTAACAGTTTGAGACTGATTTAACTTCAGATTACTCAGCTAGAAGTGTCAGAAATAAGGCAGCTGAAGCACATACAGTTGATATAAAAAGTTAACACACCCGTGTTAAAATGCCAGGTGTTTGCGATATAAAAAAATGAGACCGCAATAATTCATTTCAAAACTTTCCCCACCTTTAATGTGACCTATAACCTGTACAATTCAATTGAAAAACAAATCTGTTGGGGGAAAAATATATATATATAAAAAAAAAGTACAATACATTGGTTTTACAAGCGTGCACACCCTTAAACTAATACTTTGTTGTGTGTGCACATCCTTAAACTAATATTTTGTTGAAGCACCTTTTGGTTTAATTAGAGAAAGTAGTAGTTTATTGGCCATTTTGGGCTAATTTCTATCTCTTTCATTCCCCTGCTATAGAAAATACATTTGCCCGGTTTTGCACGCCGGGCAGAGCCAGTTATCTAGGGTATAACTATTCCCGACTCCACAAAGTCTCCTCTTCCATTTTTCCCTTGGAACTAGACAAACTTTCAACTTAAGCACTCAAGCCATTCATTTCTCAGCCTGGCACTTGCTCAAAACTCATAGCAAGCACTTATAAACCCTAGCACTACAGAAGAACAAGGCTCTCTATTTGACCATACCAGCCATTCAATAAAATAGTTTACTGTACCTATCCAGGCATGTCCAAAGAGGAGTTTCAGGTGTACTCTCCAGTCCAACTGGTGAATCTGGGCATTTTGAGGCAATGTTACAACTGCCTCATGTACAAAGACAACCCTCTCCTCCTACCACCAAACACTAATACATGCAAAAGATGCAATTATACAGCCAAACTGGAGGCTAGGCTCTCTCAACTCAAGACTGGATCAGACAGTCAAGAGGAGAAGGGAAATACTGGCATCACACCACCAGTCTCACATAGACCCATTAAACCAGCACCGGCAAAAAACACAAGTAAATACAAGAAAACATACTCGGAGGCGCTAAATAAAAATCTGCAAAAGCAACAGAGCCCTCCAAAGCAGACATCCAAGCAACCTCCACCCTCCCCAACACAAACCATGAAACACATACTTCACAAAACCAGTGTGCCACGCAATCACAGCCCTCAAGGCAAAATAACATACCCAACATACTAGTAATAGGTGACTCTATAGTCAGGCACACTGACGTCCCACTCACTAGGCTGAATAAGGAGAAGGTTACTGTCGGGTGCCAGGATCCGCCACATAACACAAGCACTCAGGTCACTCAAGAACAAGTAGAAATACGACTCTGTCACTGTCCATGTTTGTGTGAATGACCTGAGCCATACCTCCCTAGACTACATGAAAAGAGACATGGAAGAGCTCTCTGATCAAGTAGCCCAGGCTGGTATGACACTGACCCTGAATATCATCCTGCCCTCCCCAACAATGATACCACAGTATAAAGAAAAAATTATCAATTTCAGCAACTGGCTAAGTTTCTGGTAACATTCAAAGGGGATCCAGTGTCTGTCTGTCTGGGATGACATGTTCGACAAGCCATGCTGCTTCGCTAGAGATGGCTTGCACCTGTCACCCTTAGGCTTTCGAAAAGTGGCCAAGGCTCTTGTCACCCACATAGCGCCTTTTTTTAGGCAAAGCTAAAAAGACAAACCCACCGCTGTAAATGGTACAAGTAACAAAAATATGAGGGTAATACAACTCAATGCCAGAAGTCTACCTCAAAATGCACGCACTTGAGGCACTCCTCAGTATGGAGAAAATCGATATATGTGCAGTAACAGAAACTTGGTTTAAGGCTCCAGAGAGCACCCCAGCACTACCAGGCTACAATTCATACCATACATTTCAGCCACAGAACACAGACCGAAATATAAAAGGTGGGGGAGTATCCACATTCATCAAGGATACCCACACCTCCAGGTTAGTGGCAAAGCACGATGCTTCAGAGATTATCCACATGCAACTAACAACATGCAAAACTGCAATTCAAATTGTAACTTGCTACATATCACCCAAGGACCCCCATTCCGCATTTCTGGAAACACTGGGTAACATAAAGGTCCTACTAAAACACCCTAATATTGGGTGATTTCAACTACCCAAACATTAACTGGGAGAACTACTCAAGTACTAACTCCCTTGCCCAACATTTCCTAGAATTTATAAACTCAAACGCCCAGGAACAACTGATCAACACTCCCAATAGAGGTGACAATATATTGGACCTGGTCATCACCAACATGGGCGACCGGTGTTCCATACCGGAGGTCATCCCCTCGCTGGTTAGATCTGACCATAAACAAATCACTTTGGATATCCACATTCTGCCCCCACACGCAAACAAGAAACCACCGTGAAAAACTTTTCAAAAGCAAACTTCACGTTACTTAAGATGGAGGTGGAAAGTTTCAAAGCCCCCATGCTAAAGGATAACGCTGCCCAAGCAGCAAAATCCTTTACTAATGCACTCTACGGGCACCTACAAGGATGCATGGATTGTGCTATCCCAAGCAAAACCAAGACTCACTCCTCCAAGAAAAGGAAACCAGTCTGGTGGACCCCTGCCATAAACAAGCCATACAATAGAAGGAGGAAGCTAGTACAGAAGAGAGTAAAATCCCAAAAAGGGAAGACATCCCTGATCAGTATCAGCAAGAAACTACCATCCCTCATAAAATCGTCCAAGGCGAGCTTTGAAAGAAAACTTGCCAAGGACTCCAAACATAACCACAAGGCATGCTTTAGCTATGGCAAGAATCTAAGTGTCAATGCTCAGATCTGCTCGAAGTTAGTGCAGAATGGCACAAAATACACTGAATCAACCGATACTGCCAACATTCTGGCAGACTGGTTCAGTGCAAACTTCACTCCCCTCTCACCCCCCAAAAGGGCCCATAACCATACCAGAAGAATGTACTGCCCTGAAATCACAGACACTCAGGTTAAAATAGCCCTGAATCATAGCCAACCGACCACCTATAAAATCTAACATGCGAATAGGTTCCAAGTTTGATTTACCCACAATGACTTATGCCCAGGGACGGTGCAAGGAGGAGGTGGTAATCCCTGGCTTGTAGTAGCTGATGCCTGGTGCAAGCAGTGAGAAGCCAATCATCCAGGGAAGGAAAGATGTGGAACCCCTGCAGTCTCAAGTGAGCCGCCACTACTGACGTCACTTTGGTAAACACCCGGGGGGGCTGTGGTGAGTCCAAAGGGGAGTACTCTGAATGGGAAGTGACTGGCTCCCAGCTGGAAGCGAAGAAACCTTCTAGAGTGCCTGTTCATTCTTATGTGATAGTACAGGCCCTAAAGGTCCACCAAGCACATCCAGTCATTGCTCTGCAGAAAGGGCTTGTTGCCAAACAGGCGGTCTTGGTTTAAGGGAGCATCCAGCAATTTGGGTTTAACATGATCTGACAAAGATTACTCCTTAAGCCAAGCATGCCTTCTAAGTACAGACCCAGTGACAGCAGCCCTGCAAGATGCCTCTAATGAATCAAAACCACACTGTAAAGTATGTTTTTCAACTTGTTCAGCAGAATGCAATAAATCCTGTAAATCTTTATTTTCAGCAGAGTCTGGAATCAACATAATTTTTTGTTTAAGCAGTCCAGTAATATGCTGCTGATACTTTAACATATGAAACTGGCAGTTTAAGACCATAATGGTCAAGGTTGCGGAAGTGTATACCTTCTTACCCCATCTATCCAGCTCCCTGGAGTCTCTATCAGAAAGGGTAGGATTTTTGACAGTAGTAAAAGTAGTAATGAAGAGAGACATAGAGGAGCTCTCTGAGCATGTAGCCCAGGCCAGTATGACCCTGACCTTGAGTAGCATCTTACCCTCACCAAGAATGATGCCACAATATGAAGACAAGATGATCAATTTCAACAATTGGCTTAAGTATTGGTGTCATTCAAAGGGGATCCAATGCCTGTCAGCCTGGGATGACATGCTCGACAAGCCACAATGCTTCGCTACAGACGGCTTGCACCTGTCACCCCTGGGCTCTCGGATATTGGCAAAGGCTCTTGCTACCCCCCATAGTGCCTTTTTTAGGCAAGGCTCAAAAGACAAACCCACCTCCACAGGTATCACAAGGGATAAGAAACTAAGAGTAATGCTACTCAATGCCAGAAGTCTAAACCTCAAGATGCACACACTCGAAACTCTCCTTACATGGAGAACATTGATATCTGTGCAGTAACAGAAACCTGGTTCAAGGCTCCCGAGAGCACCCCAGCACTACCACGTTATACCTCATACCATGCTTTTCGGCCCCAAAATTTGGACCGAACCACAAAAGGAGGGGGAGTATCAATATTCGTCAAAGATACCCACACCTCCAGGTTGGTGGCACAGCACGAAGCATCAGAGACTATCCATGTGCAACTAACAGTGGGTAAAACTGCCTTCCAGTTTATAGCCTGCTACAGACCACCCTCCCAAACCCAGGAACCCCACTCGGCCTTCCTGAGAACACTGGAAAATATGAAGGTCTCTCCAAACACCATTATATTGGGTGACTTCAACTACATAAACATAGACTGGGAGCATTACTCTAGCTCCAAAACCCTAGCCCAAAGGTTCCTAGAATTTATAAACTCAAATGCTATGGAACAACTTGTTACCACTCCCACAAGAGGGGACAACATACTGGACTTGATCATCACCAACATGGGAACTCTATGCTCCAGACCAGAAGTGTATTCCCTCACTGGTAAGATCAGACCATAAACTAATCTCACTGGATATTCACATCCCGACCCCACCCCCTGCCCAGAAAATCACAGTGAAAAACTTCTCTAAAGCAAATTTCACACTCCTCAAAACCGAGGTGGAATCCTTCAAAGCCCCCGGGCCTGTGGAAAATACAGCCCAGACTGCAGAATCCTTTATAAACGCATTCGTTGAACACCTTCAGGAATGCATGGATCATGCAATCCCAAATAAAACCAAGACCCAATCCTCCAAAGGCAGACGTCCTGTCTGGTGGACCCCAGCCATAAGCAAACTATACAATAGAAGGAGGAAGCTACTACATGATAGAGCAAAATCCCAAAAAGGGAAGGCATCTCTGATCAGTATTAGCAAAAAACTACGGGCACTCATAAAATCGTCTAAGGCCAGCTTCGAGAGAAAAATTGCACAAGACACTAAAGATAATCACATGGCTTTCTTTAGTTATGTTAGGAACCTGGGTGGGAATTCCCAGATATGCTCAGAATTAGTCCAAAATGACAAAAAATACACCGAACTCACAGACATTGCCAACATCCTAGCTGACAGGTTCAGCGCAAACTCCCCCCCCCCCCACCAAAAGGGCAAATATCCATCCCAGCAGAGTGCTGCCCCCCTGACATCTCAGATGCTCAGGTAAGAGCCGCCCTCTCCGAAGCAAAAAACACAGCATCAATGGGACCAGACGGTGTCCCGGGCTGCGTCCTACATGAACTCCAAGAAGAGCTAAACCCAAACATAAAACTACTGTTTAATCTCAGCCTTACTACAGGATATGTACCCAAAGAGTGGCGTACAGCAACAGTGGTCCCTCTCCACAAAGGTGGTGCCTCAACGTATCCTGGAAACTATCGCCCCATAAGCCTGACTAGCTTGGTCTGCAAAGCTATGGAAAGGATCATCATGGACCTCATAAATAAAGTTATTGGGGACCTACAGACACTGGATCCTACCCAGTTCGGCTTTGTTAAGGGGCAGATCCTGCCTCTTAAACCTGGTCGATTTCTTTGAAACAGTCACCAAGGCCATTGACGAGGGGAAGGTGGTCCACACAGCCTACCTGGACCTCACAAAAGCCTTCGATACAATACCCCACTCGGGCATTATAGATAAGCTCACCAGCTTAAATATAAACCCCTATGTCACTAGATGGGTTGCAAACTGGCTCAAGGACAGAACCCACATGGTTAGAATTGCTGGAGCCATGTCAGACTCCAAACCAGTTACAAGTGGCATCCCACAAGGCTCAGTCCTGGGACCTCTCTTGTTCGGTATATATTTCACGGAGGTACAGGCCAACACGGAAGGACTGTGGCTGACCAAGTTCGCAGATGACTGCAAACTGGGCGCCATAATCGACTTTCTAGCCGACACAAGCATCCTCCAAAAGGGCCTCATAAAAACAGACAACTGGTGCCAGAGCCATGGCCTCAAGCTAAACGCCAAAAAGTGTATAGTTATCCCCTTTGGCAAAAACAAAGTGCCCACAAATTACCACATAGGTGGTAATCCATTAAGTACAGAAGAAGTAATTAGGGACCTGGGGACCCAAGTTGATAGCAATCTCTCATTTGACAACCACGTGGCCAAAGTGGTTAGAAAAACATTTTATATAGCCCACCTAATCATGAAGGGATTCACATCTAGATCAGGGGAGGTCATCGTGCCTCTTTACTCATCCCTCATCAGGCCCATAATTGAGTACAATGCCCCTTTTGGGATGTACCTTACCAGACACCTGCAGCAACTGGAAAGACCCCAAAAGTACCTCACCAAGAGGATCAAAGGGCTCAAACAAATGCCATATGCTGCCCGGTTAAAGAAACTCCAGCTCTACTCAGTGGCATACCGCCTGCTCAGAGGCGATCTGTGCCTGACGTATAAAGCCATGTCCAACCCGGAATTAATGGACATGCTGCACCTCAGAAAATCCAAATCCCATCGAGCTATGCGCTCGAGAAACTAACCTCAGCACTGAAATAAATAGGACAAGCTGGAGGGACAGATTCATAACCCAGAGGCTCCCTTCACTCTGGAATAAAATCCCAGTCCAGGTTAGGCAGAGTCCCTCATTGACTCTCTTCAAGAGGAATCTTGATGAGTGGATGGGAGATCGTAGGTTTACCCTGGGTATCACTTCTGTGACACTGTTAGAAAGAGGCACAGTATACTAACCTCGAAAAAGGGCATAGGAAAATTAATTTAAAATGGGTGGCGAAAGCCAAACACATTCTGGCTAGGCTTATAAATGCCCTAGGGCAGATAGCCTAGTATGAACCTATGAACCTACAAGTAGCCTTAATGCCCTTGGGTCCCTGTGAAATGGTCTCAGGATCCGCAGTAGGATTTTTTAAAGAGGAACTTGAGAGTCAGGAACCCTGTAATACCCATCAGGTTTTCTGAGAGCAGGAGGTGGTCAGGGGCCAGGCTAGATTCCGAGAAGGCATCATCAACAATGTCCAGTACAAGAGGGATAGCTAAAGGCCTGTGTTGGAGCAGGAATAAGAAATCCTTAAGCCTCTTTTTAGAGTCACAGTAATCCTGGCTTTCCCAGCAAAAATGCTCCCTATGAGCATGCACGGTTTCGCCAAAAGAGAAATCCTCTGGAGGGGAAGCAGAGGGAATAGAGTCATCTGCATCAGAATCCTCACAGGTAGATAAGGGTAAATCCTGGTCATCAGAGGAAACAGAAATTTCAGAGTCCTCATCATAAGAATCAAAAGGAAAATCAGTCCTAGGTCTCTTAGAGGGAGAAGGGTATCCTCCCCTGATTAGAGTAATGAAGTCTTCAGCCATTCTTATCTTTTAGTTATGTACTTACCGTAACTTTAGATCTTTGGGATCCATCTCGCCTACATTCTGTACTGATGGGCTCGGAGCCGATCCCTCGGCTCTGACTCGGCACGCTATGCTATAGAGCGAAGCCTCTTATTGGCTGAGCTATTCTCTATCCCAGGATGCACCACCACTAATCCCCCAGATCTTGTTTGTCCGCATTCATGCACACACACATAACTTGTTTATAAAACATTGCCAGATGTTTCAAGATGAAACAATAGGATTCGGACCGTCCGATCTCTTCTGATCTCCAAGGAAGGGGGAAGGAGGGTGGGTTATTAGAATGTGCGAGATGGATCCCAAACATCTAAAGTTATGGTAAGTACATAACTAAAAGATGTTATGTGATCCTATCTCGCCTACATTCTGTACTGATGGGACAGCGTCCCTAGCACCTAAATCCTGGGTGGCTCACTGGAAAACACTCCTGAGCACTGTGGAACCAAATGAAGCTCGCCCCCGAGATGCCACATCCAATTTGTAGTGGGAAATGAAGGTGTGCGGGGAAGACCACGTAGCCGCAGCACAAATGTCACTAATGGCAAGCTTAGAATGGAATGCTATTGAAGTAGCCATAGCTCTTGTAGAGTGAGCTTTGACAGAGGTCGTAAGCTCTTTATTAGAAGAGGAATAAGTTTGACTAATACAGTCCCTGATCCACTTGGCAATAGTGACCTTTGTGACGGCTTTGCCCAATTTATTATCCGAAAAGGACACAAACAATTGATCTGTTTCTCTTGTTTGTTTGGTCCTATCTAACTAAAAACGCAATTGCCTGTGGACATCTAATGTGTGGAATATGTATTCTGCTTTGTTTGAGTACTTTGGAAAGAAAACTGGAAGTTCTAATGACTGTTGTAGACAAAAACTAGAACAAACTTTAGGGACAAAGGATGGATTTGGCCTGAGAGATACTCTATCTTTGTGAAAAAACAGGTACGGAGGTTTTACAGACAAAGCTTGAAGCTCTGAAACCCTTCTGGCAGAAGTAATCGCGACCAGAAAGGCAGTTTTCCACGATAGAAATTTCAAATCACATGTTGCTGCCGGTTCGAAGGGGGAGGAAGTTAAGGCACGTAACACCACATCGAGATCCCATGGAGGAGCAGGATGAGAAATCGGAGGTCGTAAAAGCGCAGCACCTTTCATGAAGGTCTTACACAATCTGTTGCTCATTAAAGGTGGGTTTATAGATTCATGAAAATTGGAAATAGCCGCTAACTGAACCTTGATGGTAGAGACTGAAGAACCTTGATTGAATAGGGAAGTTAGAAATTTCAGGACTTCCGATACAGGAATAGTGATGGGATCCAGACCCCGGAGTTGAGCCCAAATAGCAAATCTCTTCCATTTGCTAGAATACAATTTCTTAGTGGCAGACTTGTGGGCCGAAGATAAGATATGTACGACTTCCGGGTCTAAGGTATGATTCCTGACTATAGTCGGAAGAGGAGGAGCCAAGCTGTTAATTTTAAGGTGTGGAGGGACTGGTGGAGTAGTCCCGACTGATGAACTAATAGGTCTGGGATCTGATCCAGGAACCATGGACCGTCCAGTGCATATTTCCGAAGATAGGGGAACCATACCTGACGAGGCCAGTAAGGAGCAACTAAGATCATTTTGCTCCCCAAGTGAGACGCCTTTTGTATCACTCTGGGAAGGAGGGGAACTGGGGGAAAAGCGTATAGCAAGCCGGTGGGCCAAGGATGGGCTAGTGCGTCCATAGGGCTCTCCCCTGGAGCCGGAGTGAGGGAGAAGAACTTTTTGCACTTCGCGTTCAGCAGGGTTGAGAAGAGGTCGCAACAAGGAATTCCCCATTTGCTGAAAATCTGAGTTGCAACCGTATTGTTCAGAGACCACTCGTGTGGAGAGAGGATAGTTCTGCTCAGTCTGTCGGCTATCACATTGGACTTGCCAGGGATATGAGTCGCCACTAGAAATCATTTGGTCGACACTGCCCATTCCCAAACTCTCATGGCCTCTCTGCAAAGGGGGTAGGATCTGGTCCCTCCCTGCTTGTTCAGGTACCAGACTACTGACATGTTGTCGGAGTGAACGGCAATTACGCCCTGAGGGAGGTAATCGTGAAGGGCTTGTAGGGACAGAAACACCGCCCTCACTTCTAAAATGTTGATATGAAGGAGGCTCTCTTCTGAATGCCATTTGCCTTGGACTGACCTGCCCAGGGAATGCCCCCCCCCACCCCATCTGGGAGGCGTCTGTAGTCAAAGTGGCCACAGGAGGAGGTGGAACAAAGGGTCATCCCTGATCCAGATTGGAGGGCACCAGCCACCAGCGAAGGTCCCGTTTGCAGGTTTCCGTGATCCATATGAGGTGAATGAGAGGGAGATCCTGAAAGGACCACTGTGTTGAAAGAAGCCACTGGAGAATTCTCATGTGCAACCTTGCTAGGGGAACTAGAAGAACCGTGGCAAACATAGATCCCAATAGCTGTAGGACCATTCTGGCTGGGGCTTTGGATCTGGGAAGTAAGGCTCGAACTTGAGCCTGTATGGTTTGTATCCTTTCTGTAGGAAGATAGACCCGCATTCGGTTTGAGTCTATCTCTACTCCGATGAATCTTATGCTTTGAGATGGCAGCAACACAGACTTTGGCCAATTGAAGGTGATTCCAAGGGAAGTGCCCAGTGATATTGTGGCTTGTAGGCTCTGCAATAGTAGATGCTTGGAGGTGGCAGTTAGGAGCCAGTCGTCTAGATACAGAAACACCTGGAATCCTAGACTTCTCAGGTGAGCAGTCACGACCGCCAAACATTTGGTGAACACCCTGGGGGCTGTGGTGAGACCAAAGGGCAGCGCGTGGAACTGAAAATGACTGTCTCCTAGGCTGAAGCGCAGATGTCTCCTGGACGCTTGATGTACCATGATATGGTAATAAGCGTCCTTGAGATCTATGGAGCACATCCAAACACCTTTCTCCAGCAGTGGGAGAATGGATTGTAGGGTGACCATTCGGAACTTGGACTTTTTGACTGAACGATTTAGAATGCTGAGATCCAAAATGGGCCTCAAGTCCCCGGTCTTTTTTGGCACCAAAAAGAATCTTGAGTAAGTCCCTAATCCGATCTGGTCTGCGGGGACCGGTTGGATGACTCCTTTTTGAAGCAGCTTTGAGACTTCTAAGGCTGCAATTTCCCGTTGACTGGGTGGCGGGTCCGGGATTTTCTTGGACAGAGGTGGGGAGTGAGAAAAGGGAATGGCGTAACCTCCGGCGATAATTCGAAGCACCCATCGATCCTGAGTGATACCTTCCCAGGCTTTTAGGTGCCTCGAAAAACGACCCCCGACTGGCTCCGGAGCTGTACAGTCAGGCAATCCCTCAGGGATTGTGAAAGGCTGAAGAGCCACGAAAGGACTCGCGGTCTCCAGTGTTGCGGGGGCCTCTGCTGCCTCTGGGACGGCGTCTTCCAGAAGAATTTCCCCCTCCTCTGCTTCTAGAAGGGGGATCGTCCTGCTGTGAGGGATAAGACTTCTGAGATCTACGGAACCACATTTTCCCTCCTCTTTTAGCCTTGGGGTAAGGCCGAAAGGGAGTGGAAAATCGTGCCCTTACGGCAGTCAGAGTCTTACCTTCTTGCTTGCAGCGGGTCAATGTGTCCTTTACCTTGGGTCCAAACAAAGAGGACCCATCAAAGGGGGCGTCGGCAAAGGAAGACTTGAAGGCTTCCGCAAAATGACACAGGCGGAGCCAGGCTTGCCTCGGTAGAGCAATACCTGTACCCGCCGCTCTACTCGCCCCCTCAGCCGCATAAGAAATGAGCCTCATGGACGAGTTTGATATGGATGACAGCGTAGCCAACTGAGAGCCAACCGTCTGGGCCAGCTGCTCAGGTAGGTTACCCAAGAGGGTATCTGAAAGCTCCTTGATCAGATCCCTCTGAAACCTGGTGAAGTGCGTTAAATAGTTCAGGGATCTTAAGGTAAAGGCTGCTGAACTGAGGGTGCGCTTACCGTACCGATCCATGCTCCTAGACAACTTATTAGGAGGATGGACGGACGTCGAAGCCTCTGCTACATCTTGTTGGGTAGCAGATGCCACCACCAAGGCATCTACAGCCACACCTTTCGTCAAAAACTCCTTCTCCGGGGGTGCTGACAGGAACTTATTTGGGCGAGCAGGCACCGGTTCCACCGAGTCTGGGTGTTCCCACGCCCTTCGACAGATCAAATCTAGGAGCTCATCGAAGGGCGGAGACACCCAGGAGGCGGAGGGCTGAGCCCCGAAGGCCTCAAGGAACACCGACTCGTCAGCAGAAGGGGGTTTGGAATGCCAGCCGCCTCGTTGTTTGAGGGCTTCCAGGATGTCTGCAAAGGAGACATCATCTGAGGACGACTTAGGGGACCCCTCTGCATCATCAAGATCAGTGTCTGACGTGAGAGACTCATCGGGGGAGTCAACGTGCTTCCTCTTGCACGATCTTTTCCTTGGGGTTCCTCCAAGAAGCTTCAGAGGGACCTCCAGGAGGGGGAGAACCCCCAGTGGGGGTGACCTCAGGCCCCGGGGCTCCGCTGTCTAAGGACAGGGGGACTGCCAAAGACCCAGTCTCCATATGCAGGGAAGGTGCTGGAGAGACCGTGGAGGTAGCCAAAGAAGATTTGGCTAACGCACTCCTCATGGCCCTGAAGGCCGGACCACCAGAATCCTGGGAAGGTCCAACCCCCGTGGCCACCACAGTAGACGGTACCCCCGCAGCCGACGCACCGAGAGGAAGGCTTGGGACCGAAAACATCAGTCCCGAAGCGTGAACACACAGACACGCACACCACAAGAAAGAGACAGGGGGAGACAGAAGCACAGAACAGAAAAGATTTTTTTTTTTTTTTTACAGAAACGAAAACATACCATGCGTACAGAAAGAGAAAGGGCAGGAAGAAGTTGACAGAAAAATCCAAAACAACCTACTTGATAAAAGCTGAAAAACTCTGAGAATGACTTTTGAGGAGCTTGGAAAGCAGAGATCCGTGCTTTTCTAATGAGCAACAAATGAGATCTGAGGGGAGGAGGGAGAGTGGGGCATTATGGGCAAGGTAGAAGCTTGGATTTTGGCTCTGATGCTGGAGTATACAGCCGACTCAGATCCATGTCGGACCTCAATCCCATAGGTTGAAGACCAAATGAAAAACAACTACAGACCACTACTTTTCATTTCTTTGCACTTGAAGATACTCCCAGTGACCCAAAAGGGAGCCAACGGGAAACTAAAAAAGAACAAAGTGAATTTTATTAGCAACTATGATTGTACACTACCAATCCTCCAGGTCCAAATGCCAACATATCTATAGGGGCAGTATTGAAAAGAGAAGCGCCAGATTGTGACTTATGTATACTATTGGTTCTATTTAATGTAATATATTTTAAAGATAGTACAAACAGTTAAAACAAACATACGACTAAAATACAGAACTTTTATTCATTATTTATATAAATTTTGTAATTTTGCTTGGTAGTATGCTTGTAAGTTGATTTTAAAAATTAGTCTACTTTTAACAGAAAGTGATGTAACATGATGACTTCAACAGGAAGTAATTTAACAATTTGGTTGTGAATGCTTTATAAAACCACAGCAATGTTTAATTCTGTTCTTCTGATGAAGTCTGCTTCGACTGATGAAAAGTGCTAACCAAGAGTTGCAGTGCATGGAGCGTGTTGAAAATGCTCCAATATTCATAAAAATCAAACCAGTTAAGCAACAAAATGACGCGCAAGCCAACCTTAACAAATGTTAAGCACTCCAGTGAAAGCTGTTAAGGTAAAGTCCCAGGTTAGGCAGTGAAATCTGCCTGTACTGACCAGCAAATGACAGCGACAGAATAAAAAAATGTTTCTGCCTGCTATCCACTCCAGTAATGTGTCCCTAAGTTCTTGTAATGAAGTTAGAAACTTGCTAGAATAACAAGACTTGTGTTCACATGTATTCTCTGAAGGATATGAACTCAAAGTCCAACGCATGTCATTATTTAGTGACTTCAATCCTTACATTTTATGAGTAACAAACCATAAATGAGAAACAATAATCAGGACGTTATGTGAAAATATGGACAGTGGTAGTGCAGCAGTACACTGCCTTTCTAATGGTGCCCATTAAGCATTCTAAGGCTTTGAAAGCCGGCAAAACACTTCACAATTTTTTCGCTGTAACTAGTAGTACATGAAGCAAATAAAGCTCCATGCACTGCAGAGAATTATGTCTCACTGATCATAACCCAGAATTGTGCGTCAACACGAATGCCAAGATTCACCTCTCCAGCTTCGCTTTCAAAGTGAATTTCTTGACATGCATGTCTTGAAAAGATAAGCAGGTTATGATTTCAACACTAAGTGGCTTTGTTTTATAACTCTGAATCACAAGTACAGCGGCGGTCATTGAACTGGTCATTTCAGTAGGATTTACTTGGTTAATAACTTGAATCATACCTATAAAAAATGACCCACTGTACTTCACTTAATTTTACTGATAAATAAATTTGTGGGTTTCATCCCACTCATGTATCTGTAGCTGGAAATGAACATTCTTCTTTGGTTAGATTACCTGCATTTTTATAGAACTATATGTTCTCGTCTCACATGATCAAATGGCTGATCTGAATGACAAGATATATGGAGGTTCCCCCTTTCTCTTCTTTTTGGTTCCTTGAAACCATGACATCCCCCTCTATTATGGGCCCATTTGCACCCCTGATCATTGGTGACTTAACACATCACGGCAGGGAAAGGAGTGCTGGGGATCTTGGCAGTTATCCACTGAGTTTTTTTTTTGCCCCTCAATGTTCTTAACATCCTGTATATGTTGGCAAGAAAGAGAAGTGTGATGCCTGATATTCTAGATCAATATGGGCACATGTTTTTGCATACCTCTAACAAATGCTGAAACATGGCAAACTCCTTGACAGACATGCATCCTTTAAATCCCTAGTACAAGACGGTTTTCTAGATATTTTCCCAGATCAAACTCTTTAAGTCAGGACACCAAGTCCCTCTTCCTTGGGATGGCTGACCCAACACTGGCCATACACTTTTAATCCTCCTCAGCTGGCATCTCCACCTTCTGAGTCTATTGTCTGAACCTGGGTCATGTCTAGTATAGTTAGGGACAAACCTTCTATGCCATGTTACGTGATATCTTAATTGTGAACAGTTGTGTCTCAAATGCTGTGTTAAGAATGGACAATAGGCAATCCTTTGATTTTTTTTTTTAATCAAAAACACTTCAGTCAGCTCTATCAGTATCTCAATAATTATGTCTGAAGTGTTGCAAGACACAAGTTTCAAAACTCAAGACCGCATACTTTTGACTACATTTATTTCACTTCAGAGCCAATCAGCGTCTCAAAATTTAGCTTCCATCTGGCAAAGGTGAATGGGAGAAGATTTACAGCCCAAACTTGAAACTAGTGATATCCCCTCAGGAAGGCCAAGAGGAAAGCAGTGGATCTACAAAAAGTGCCAAGCTCCAAGTAAGGAGCCCCTACAGAAGTGGGCTTCAGGACAAGGTAACATTTTACTGTTCATCACAGAGTTAACAAAATGAGTCATCTATGGAGACCAACTGATAAGGTATACCCTTCAGCTAATCATTTAAAAGGGTTGGCTGCATCCTTATTTAAGTTGTTTATAACTTACATCTTCCTACAAATTTGTATAAAATCTTTTACTGCTGCTCAGTCATTTGAACTTGGGCATACAGCTACAACCCAAAAATATTTTTTTAGTAAAATGTTTATTTATTAGTCTTTGTTTATCTGGAAAGACTGAGTAATATCCATTTTCAGCAGAGGCCTGGAGAGATGAGCTCCATTTGCTTACACTGCATTATACTAAGCTCCAGTCAAACACACAGTAGTTACATTTCTATTTACATTTATACACAACAGTAGTTACATTTATACATATACAGTCTAAGATTTTACAGAGTTGGAAGTTACTAAACAGAAAGCATATGTGCAACTTACTAGATTGTACAGGCAGCAGTTACATATAAAAATTATTTTTGTCATTTCAGTAAGAGATGTTTAAGGAGAGTATTTGGATAGCATTGTATAGTGAAAAAGTTTTAACCCTGTGATAAGCATGTACAAGACCAGTACTGGTTAAGATGTTGTTTATGAAGTGGTTTAAAACTACTGAGTTTGTCAGAGAGATTTATTTGCATGGGGATACTACTCTACAGTTTAGCAATGCACTAGAGTAGAGCGAGTCTCCTGCAACATTACTTGACTTACTTGTAATTA
Source organism: Protopterus annectens (assembly GCF_019279795.1). NCBI lineage: Eukaryota > Metazoa > Chordata > Ceratodontiformes > Protopteridae > Protopterus > Protopterus annectens. The sequence goes on along the minus strand of NC_056735.1, from coordinate 765,070,094 downwards.
ATAAGAATTTGTTACTAGAATGGAGGTCCCTTGCTAGACAGTATAACAGTAATAAGTTTTGTACGGCAGGGCATTTTTCTGCATGATGAATGACTGTGTGCTGTAGTCAGTTGTGAATATGTTAGATAGTTGTGCATTTCAAACCCAGTTTAAAGTACAGTTTTGTACCTACCATAAATGTAGATGTTCGAGTGCTCATACAGTTGCAGTCATTAGAGATGGGTTATCCTGCCATCAGGCAGGTCCTCGGTTGGCCGAATTCCAAAGTCTAGGTCCGGCGTCGGTTGTCGTCGCTTCTTCCCTGACGTCAGTGCGACAGGGGTATAAAAGAGGCAGCCGACGCCATTTTCTTCAGTTTTTCTTGCCCCAGATGTCAGGTGCCCCCAGAAGGAAGGCAAAACATAATATTATGCAAACATGCAATGTAGATAAATCAAAAACAGTAGTTGCAAGCAAATACACCATAAAAGAATACCCCAAATAGGTTGTATGATAAAGGTGTTTGTCATAAGGCCTGTCCTAAGAGGGGATGGAGGGAGGGTAACCAGGACTGCAGCTGTATGAGCATTCGAACATCTACATTTATAGTAGGTACAAAACTGTACTATGTTCATCGTGCATACAGCTGCAGTCATTACAGATGGGTAGAATCCCAAAGCTAAGTAAGGGTGGTAGGTACTAAGTGGAACTAGGAGGGGCTAGGATGCCCTGCAGGACTGCTGTGGCAAAGCCCGCTCTAGATTTTGAGTATAGTGGAAGGTGGTAATGCTTGGAGAAAGTGTGCACTGAACTCCAAGTAGCTGCTTCCAAAATGTCCTTGGTAGGGACCCCCCTGAGGAAAGCTGCAGAGATAGCTGTAGCCCTGGTGGAGTGGGATCTGATGTATACAGGCACAGATTTTCCATGAAATGAATAACAAAAGCGTATGCAGTGGGCTATCCATTTTGAAATTGTCTTTTTGGAAATAGCCTTTCCTTGAGCACCTGTAGCATAGGACACAAAGAGCTGCTCAGATTTCCTGAATGACTTTGTTCTGTCCAAGTAATAACAAAGTTGTCGGTGAATGTCCAAGGAATGTAGTAGTCTCTCTCCTTTGTTCTGTGGATTTGGATAAAAGGTAGGTAAATGAATAGTCTGATTCAAAGCTACACTGGATACTACCTTTGGGATGAAGGTACGGTTGGTTCGTAAGGAGACTCTGTCCTGATGGAAAATGATGAATGGTTGCACAACCATGAGGGCCTGTAGCTCCGAAACCCTGCGTGCTGAGGTAATGGCCAGAAGGAAGGCTGTTTTCCACGACAAGTATTGTAGCTCTGCTGAAGAAGCCGGCTCAAAGGGAGGCAGGGTCAGCTTTTCCAATACGAAGTTGAGGTCCCAAGCTGGGACTGGTGGTTTCCGTGGGGGTTTTATATTTTTTGCCCGTCTGAGGAACTGCCTTAATAGAGGATGTGAGAATAAAGGAGGATCTGTATTGTATTGTGCAGAAATGGCTGAAGCGTGGATCTTAATGGAGGAGAAGGAAAGGCCACTGTTTAACATCTCAGCTAGGTACTGTAAAATTTGAGGTATATTTATTACCCAAGGATTCTGGCCCTTTTCTTGATTCCAGGAACAAAACAGTTTCCATTTGGCGGAGTAGGACTTTCTAGTAGAAGGTCTTCTGGCCTCCAAGATGACATCCTGCACCTGCTTGGAGAGGAGAGTCTGTTGGGAAATTAAGGTATTCTCCATGCAGCTAGATTTAAGGTTTTGAGCTGGCTGTGAAGGGTTTTGTAGTTGTGCTGGGACAACAGAAGAGGAACTAGAGGTAGTATCCATGGTGGTGAGTGTGACAAGCTCTTTAGGAGAGGATACCAGTGCTGTTGTGGCCAGTCTGGAGCAATGAGAATCATTTGTGGCCTCTCTGCTCTGGCTTTTAATAGAACTTTGGTCAGTAGAGGAAGAGGCGGAAAGGCATAGACTGTCAATGTTGTCCAATTGAAGGAGAGTGCGTCCACTTTCCAGGCCTGTGGATGATAGGTCCTTGAACAGAATTTTTTCAACTGGTAATTTCTGTGGGTAGCAAATAGATCAATGTCTGGCTGTCCCCATGCCTGAGTTATCTTTGAGAAGACTTGAGGATGCAACTTCCATTCGTGTGGGTCTGTCATATTTCTGCTTAAGTTGTCTGCCAGTGTGTTTTCCTTCCCTGGCAGGAATTGTGCCTGTAGTTGAATTTGTAATTCCAGTGCTGTGTTCCACAGGGTCATGGCTTGCCTGCACAGAGGGTATGAGTGAGTTCCCCCCTGTTTGTTTATGTACCACATGACTGTGGTGTTGTCTGTCCTTATCAATAGCTGGCCTGGATGCAGTAGGTCTTTGAAGGTCATAAGAGCATTTTGCATGGCTAGGATCTCCTTTTGGTTGATGTGTAGGTGCTTCTCTTTTTGGGACCATTTTCCCTGAATGCACTGATCTGCCATGTGTGCTCCCCAGGCATAGTCTGAGGCGTCCGTTGTGATGGTTTGAGTTGCTTGAGGAAAACAGAAAGGGAGACCTGTGTTTCTTTGGCATGCTTGAGCCCACCACAAAAATTCCTTTTGAAGGCATGGAATGAGTGGTATAATTGTTTCCAAGCTGTGGCTGTGTTGACACCATACGTTTTTTAGGTACCATTGTAGTTTCCTCATATGCAGCTTTGCACATGGTATCAGTAGAATGCAAGATGCCATGAATCCCAGAGCCTGCAGGACTTTCCTTGCAGTTAGTCTGGTTAAAGTTGCCATTTTGTTGAAGTATTGAGACAGTTGCCCTTGTTTGTCTGGCATGAGGTAGGCCATCTGGGTGCTTGTATTTAAGCTGGCACCCAGGAAAATTATCTGTTGAGAAGGTATTAGTTTTGATTTCTTTTTGTTCACTGTGTATCCCAGGTAGTTTAACAGTTTTATTACAAACGCCAGATGCTGCAATATAATGTCCTTGCTGTCTGCTTGGATCAGGCAGTCGTCTAGATATGGGTAGATTTGTATTCCTTGTTGTCTGCAGAAGGCAATTACTGATGCCAGGCATTTCGTAAACACTCTGGGCGCAGTAGATAAGCCAAAGGGCAATGCAGAGAATTGGTAATGGGTTGAACCTGCAAGAAATCTGAGGTATCTTCTGCAATCTTGTCTGATAGGGACATGCAGGTATGCCTCCTTGAGGTCCAACGTTACCAGCCAAGACTCCTTCCCCAGCATGGGAAGAAGCTGCTGTAATGTGAGCATCTTGAATTTTGGTACCTGTAGATATGTGTTTAGGATGGATAGGTCTAAGATGGGTCTCCAATCTTTGTCCTTCCTTGGTACCAGAAATAGTCTGGAATAAAAACCTTGACCTTGTTCTTTTGCAGGTACCTCTTGAATTGCTTTCATATCCATGAGAGCGGAAATTTGTCTTTGTTCCTCTGCCCATTGATTTTGTGGCAGGTTTGGCAAGCCTCTCATTTTTGGAAGTGTGTGAAAGTGGAACCTGTAGCCTCTGTCTATAATGTCCAGAATCCATTTGTCTTTTGTAACAATGTGCCAGTTTTTTGAAAATAATGCCAGTTTTCCTTCCAAAGGTGCTGCCATTATAGCTTTGTTTGGCAGGCATAGGGGGAAGTCATTGTGTCTGTTTTCTAAATGACTGTGATCTATCTTCTCCACCTCTTGGGGTTGGTGCTTGCCACTGTCTAGCTCTGTAAGATCCTTGAGGTTGTCCTCTACCCCTTGGGCATCTGTATCTGCCCCTTTGAGATCTGTCCGTGGCTGGAAAGGACCAATTTTTTGAAGGCCAGTTTCTGCTGAAGCGTGGAGGTTGCACCTGCAAGAAATCTTTAACTGTTTGCATAGATTTCGCTTTTTCCTCCATTTTCTTTAGTACCTCCTCAGCTTTAACACTGAGCAATACATCTTTTTGAAGTGGTGCATCTAACAGCTTTGCTTTGACATGATCTGGTAAGGTTTTGCTCTTTGAGCCAAGCATGTCTACGTATGACAGACCCTGTGACAGCAGCAATACATGAGGCCTCTAAAGCATCAAAACCACACTGCAAGGTATGTTTACCCACTTGCTCTGCTCCATGCAACAAATCCTGCAACTCTTTCAAATTGGGTTGTTCTGTTTGTGTCATTTTGCTTTTCAGCTGAGATAACAAAAACTGTTGGTACTTTAACATATGAAATTGACAGTTTAATGCCCTCATGGTTAAAGTGGCTGATGTATACACCTTTTTCCCCCGCCTTACTAATGCTCTGGAATCTCTCTCTGAAGGTAAAGGGTTTTTAGCAGTGGAGGCCTTTATCCCCTTGGGACCCTGTGAAATTGTTTCTGGGTCAGCAGTATGGCTTTTATAAAGGAACTGGTGAGAATCAGGAACCCGTTAATACCTGTCTGGTTTAACATGGGCTGGAGGCAAAGAATCTGGATTAAGACTGGCTTCAGCGTACACATCATCCAAAATATCTAAAACAGGAGGGATAGCCAGGGGCCTATGTTGGGGAAGCAGTAGAAATTCCCTGAGCCTTTTCTTGGAATCTGAGTAATCTTGGCCTTCCCAGTGGAAGTGCTCCCTCAATGTATGCAGGGTTTCCCCAAAAGAGTAGTCCTCGGGGGGGAGACCGAGGGAATAGACTCCTCAGCATCAGTCTTCAAAAGGGGAATAGGCATAATCCTGATCCTCAGAATGGTCTGAGGTAATAGAAGCCTGGTCTGAGGAAGGGTAGTCATCCTCCAATCTGGGTCTTTTGTCAGAGGGGGGTTGAGAACCCCTGATGAGAGTTATCAAATCCTCAGCCATTTTAAGCATCTGTTTTTTAGGCATGGGGCCTTGAGAGGAGGTCTGAGGACCCTGTTTTTTAGTTTTGATGGCAGCTTTAGATTTAGTGAAGGATTTAATAGAGAAGGTGGTAGGGCCTGAAGACGCCTTCAGAAATGGCAGGCCCCACTAAATTTTCGGTTTCCCCGCCAAGAGTGGCGTCGGTATCTGCCGTGGGAATGGAGACCGAGGAGCCTGCGACCTCGGGTACTGAAGACACCGGTAAAACAGTTTCATCGGTAGTCAGGGGCTGCGTAGGCGCCTCGCTGAGAACCGGAGAACCGGTAGTCGGCTTAAGCGTGGTCTCAGTACTCAGAGCAGACCTTGGATGTCGGTCCTTGTCTTTGCGTCTTTTGCCTAAAACTACCGTCGGTGTATTCGATGACATGATATAATTAAATTTTTTGCCAAAATAATGAAGGGCGAACTCTGCCCGGCGCTTAATAGTGCACTTGTTGAACCTAGCACAAAAACGGCAGGCCGAGACGTCGTGGTCTGGCCCTAAGCAAGGTATACAGAAAGAGTGAAAATCCTTATGCGGTATTTACTTCCCACAAGAAATGCAATTATTAACTTTGTCTGACATCGGTCTGAGGCAAGAAAAGTTTCCCCAACGGGGTACTTAGCTTTAAAGAAGACTTCGGCTGAAATACTTTCGTAAATCTCAGGAGCTGGCCGACACAGTGCAGGCTGGAGAAGTTGTTTGACCGCAACTGAGCTACAAAATATAAGTATCTTTTGATTATTTTTACAGATTACTGTTTTTATAATTTAATATATATAAAGCACTTTGTCTATTCAGAATCTTCACAAATCCTTATCTGTTTAAAAACTTTCATTTGACTCTGTAGTGCCTTGCTGTCTTAGGCTATTGTATAAACTGAAACATTTACTCTGTGTAATTATCTCTTGGCTAGTGGGGGCTGGTTCTTTTGTGTTCTTGTAAAAAAAAAGTTGTTGTTCTGGTCTTGCCCTAACTTTGGTAGGTCTCTGTATTTGCACACAGTGCAGGCTGGAGAAGTTGTTTGACCGCAACTGAGCTACAAAATATAAGTATCTTTTGATTATTTTTACAGATTACTGTTTTTATAATTTAATATATATAAAGCACTTTGTCTATTCAGAATCTTCACAAATCCTTATCTGTTTAAAAACTTTCATTTGACTCTGTAGTGCTTTTATTTTGTCCCACCGTCCCTCGCTGTTGGTGTCTTTCTCTTATACTTGGTGGCTTTGCAGTTGCCCGCCCCTACTGTGATACACCTCCCAGTCTAGTGTCATTAGCTCATTCTTCTTAATACAGAGAGAACATTTGATAAGGCCTTCTGTTCCTCCTTTTTCCCTTTTCAAAAAGTAAAACAAAACTTTTTTTTCTTTTTCGCCTGAACCTTCTTGTGTTCTGACTGTCCTTCTCAAACATATTGGAAATATACAGTATATTTCAGGGCATTTGTTATAACTGTATTTGCTATAACTGATTTAAGTATTTTTTTCTGGCTTTTTGAATATTTACTGCTTAGCGACTGCATCTTAGCCTGTTTATACAGCTCTGCATTCTATTTAAACTGTTTTTGTGTTGATTAACTGTTTTGCACTCTTAAAAAGTTATTTGTTGCTTAATTTTACCTGTAGGCTAACACACTCAAGTGTGCTAGCCGCTAAAAGCATTTATAGCATTTACTGTCTGTTTTTTCCTTGTCTCTGTAAAAAAAAAAAAAAAAAAAAAAAAATCTCTTGTTTTCCCACCTTACTGAACTAGAGTGGTCCAGTTTCAGAGTTGCTGATCCCTGGGCTTTGTTTTTAGTTCCTGTTACTGATCCATTGCCTTATTAGGAAGGAGGGAAGTTTCTTTGCTTACCAGTGGGAGTGGGAAGCACTGAGCAGCCTTTTTGTCCGAATTGGTGAAGTTTCAGCCAGAAACTAGTAGTCCATTGGTCGCTTTGGGCCAATTCCTAGCTCCTTTCAGCCCCTGCTATAAAACACGCTAAACACGCGTTTTCCAGCTTGTACCAACTCAGCACAGATCCTCGTGGTGGCCTGCAGAGTGATCCAAGCAGCAGAGAGCTAAAAGAGTAACTTTCTACCAGATATAAGTATTTTTGTGGCTTTCCCACTGTTATTAAGCTAGCGACTGCATTTCGCCTGTTTTACTGCTACTTTAAGTGATTTCTGCATTTTACACTGTTTATTGCACTTTAAGTTACTAATTGTTGCAAATTGTTTCTGTAGGCTACACACTAAAGTGCGCTAGCCGATTTACAGCATTTATAGCATTTACTGTCTGTTTTTTTTTTTTTCCTTATCTCTGTAATAAAACAAAAAAATCTCTTGTTTTCCCGCCTTACTGAACTAGAGTAGTCCAGTTTCAGAGTTGCTGATCCCTGGGCTTTGTTTTTAGTTCCTGTTACTGATCCATTGCCTTATTAGGAAGGAGTGAAGTTTCTTTGCTTACCAGTGGGAGTGGGAAGCACTGAGCGGCCTTTTTGTCCGATTTGGTGAAGTTTCAGCCAGAAACTAGTAGTCCATTGGTCGTTTTGGGCCAATTCCTAGCTCCCTTCAGCCCCCTGCTATAAAACACGCTAAGCAGCGTTAGCTGAGTTGCCACTGTTGCACACAAGAGCAGCAGCGGTTAAACAAGGTTAAACTATTCGGCCATCTAAATTCCACTCTTCAAATTTTCCTTAGAACTACCTTCCTCGAGCTGTACTGCTGATCTAACCAGCATATCCTATAACTGAAAAGTTCATCTCTACTTGATTCCCAAGTAGACTATTCTCTATCTGTAAAGCCTAGCACTTACTCCTACAGTACTTGCACCTTGATAAAGCACTCTTATTATAGATAGTACCCCACCAGCCTAAAACCCACTTCCCCGGAGTCCTTTGAAAGTCTCTTTATCTACTACTTCTAGTATGTCGAGGATCAGTTGCTAGTGTCCTCTCCAGCTCAACTGGTGAACCTGGGAATATTGAGGCAATGTTACAATTGCCTCATGTACACAGACAATCCTCTCCTTCTCCCACAAAACACAAATACATGCGAGATGCAACTATATGGCCAAACTGGAGGCTGAGCTCTCTCAACATAGGACTGGCAAGACCAGACAGGAGGAGAAGGTAACCACACACAATACATACCCAGTCACACATGGTACCATCACAACTTCAAATCATACACATACTCACACTAAGACATACTCGGAGGCTCTGATCAAAATTTTCTCAGAACTGCAGAGGCCACCAAAGCAGACACCCAAACAACTACCACCTCACGACCCAACACATGCAACACATAGACCACACAGTCAGAGTGTCAAACAGTCACAGCCCTTAAGGCCAAACAAAATGCCAGACACACTTGTCATTGGTGATTCCATAGTCAGACACACTGACGTCCCGCTCACCAGACTGAGTAAGGAGAAGGTCACAGTAAGCTGCCTGTCGGGCGCTAGAATCTGCCACATAACGCAAGCACTCAGGTCTCTCAACAGCAGGTACAAGCACGACTCAGTCATTGTCCACGCTGGTGTCAACGACCTGAGACGTACCTCCTTGGACTACATGAAAAGGGACATCGAGGAGCTCTCTGATTATGTAGCCCAGGCAGGTATGACCCTGACCTTAAGCAGTATCCTACCTTCACCTAGAATGATGCCACAATACAGTGATAAGATGATCAGCTTTAATAATTGGCTTAAATTCTGGTGTCATTCAAAGGGGATCCAATGTCTGTCTGCCTGGGATGACATGCTGGACAAGCCACGCTGCTTCGCAAGGGACGGCTTGCACCTGTCACCCTGGGCCTCGGATATTGGCAAAGGCTCTTGCCACCCCATAGTGCCTTTTTAGGCAAGGCTCAAATTCTAAACCTACCACCCTAGAACACCAAAAGGAAAAACTAAGGGTAATGCTGCTCAATGCCAGAAGTCTCACTCTCAAGATGCACGCTCGAGGCCCTTCTCAATATGGAGAACATCGATGTCTGTGCTGTGACAGAAACCTGGTTCAAGGCTCCTGAGAGCACCCCAGCACTAACAGGTTTCACCTCATATCATGCGTTCGGACAACACCAAGAAAGGAGGGGTGTCCATATTCATAAAGGACACCCACACCTCAAGGTTGGTGGCAACGCACGATGCATCGGAGACCATCCAGGTGCAATTAACCATAGGCAAGACTGCTCTGCAATTTGTAGCATGTTACAGGCCACCCTCTCAAACTCAGGAACCTCACATGGCCTTCCTGAAAACATTGGAGGGGATAAATGTATCTCCAAACACCATCATACTAGGTGACTTCAACTACCCTAATATAGACTGGGAACACTACTGAAGCCCGAACACTCTAACCCAAAGATTCCTGGAGTTCATAAACTCAAATGCCATGGAACAACTAGTCACCATCCCCACAAGAGGAGAAAACATACTTGATCTCATCATCACGAACATGGGATCAAAATGTTCAACACCGAAGTATACCCCTCACTGGTGAGATCAGATCATAAACTAATCTCGCTGGAGGTCCTCATCCCGCCCCACCTGAAACAAAAAGACCACAGTGAAAAACTTCTCAAAAGCCGATTTCACACTTCTAAAACTAGTGTGGTCTCCTTTAAGGCCCCTGAGCCAGTGGTAAACATTACTCAAACCGCTGAATCACTTACAAATGCCTTCTACCAGCACCTACAGGACTGCATGGATCAGGCAATCCCAAACAAAACTAAGACTCTCTGTACCAAAGGCAAGTCCAGTCTGGTGGACCCCAGCCATAAACAAGCTCTACAACAAAAGGAGGAAGCTACTACAAGATAGAGCAAAATCCTTGAAAGGTAAGACACCTTTGATCATTACAAGTAAAAAACTAAGAGCTCTCATAAAATCATCCAAGGCAAATTTTGAGAGAAAAATCGCCAAGGACTCTAAAGGCAATCATAAGGCCTTCTTTAGCTATGTTAGAAACCTAGGAGGAAACTCCCAGATATGCTCAGAATTAGTTCAAAATGATGTGAAAATTACTGAACCTACACACATTGCTAACATACTGGCTGACAGGTTCAGTGCAAACTTCTCCCCCCCCCCAAAAAGACAGATAACTATTACACAGGATTGTAGCCCCAAACATCTCCAACGCGCAGGTGAGAACTGCGCTGACTAGGGCAAAAAACACAGTATCCATGGGACCGGATGGTGTCCCCGGCTGTGTGCTTCATGAACTCAACGAGGAATTAAACCCACAGTTAGGACAGCTGTTTAATCTTAGCCTCACCTCAGGATACGTACCCAAGCAGTGGCGCACAGCGACTGTGGTCCCACTTCATAAGGGCGGTGCCTCCACAGACCCTGGAAATTACCGCCCCATTAGCTTGACAAGCCTTATCTGCAAAGCCATGGAGAGGATCATAATGGAACTCATAAATAAAGACATAGGGAACTTGCAGACTTTGGATCCAACCCAGTTTGGCTTTGTCAAAGGCAGATCCTGCCTCTTATACTTGGTTGACTTTTTTGAGACAGTCACCAAGGCCATTGATGAGGGAAAGGCAGTCCATACAGCCTACCTCGACCTGGCAAAGGCCTTTGACACAATACCCCACTCAGGTATCATCGAAAAACTCATCAGCTTGAATGTAAACCCATACATCACAAGATGGGTTGCAAACTGGCTAAGTGACAGAACCCACAGGGTCAGAGTTGCTGGAGCCATGTCAGACTCGAAGCCTGTCACAAGTGGTGTCCCACAGGGCTCAGTCCTGGGTCCACTCTTGTTCGGCATCTACTTTTCTGAAGTACAAGCAAATACAGGAGGGTTATGGCTAACAAAGTTTGCAGATGACTGCAAACTGGGCGCTATAGTCGAAAAAGTACAGTTTTGTACCTACCATAAATGTAGATGTTCGAAGATCCACATTGCTGCAGTCCTTACACTTGGGTAGTCCGCTGTCCTCGGTCGGCCCGAATATCAAAGTATAAGGCTGACGTCGGTCAAGGCGCATTAGACTGACATCAGGACGTCAGGGTACAAATGCGCATGACCGACGTCATATCCTCAGTCTTTTCTTGCCCCAGATGTCAGAAGACCCTAACAAGAAAGGCCAAAACACAAAGACAACAAAACAACCAACCAACCACCCTAGCACTAATAATATGTACAATATATACAATATACACAATATTTACAATCCAACCCACACAACCGCCTCTAACTACAGAGGGAAGGAGGGAGTAAATTGGACTGCAGCAATGTGGATCTTGAACATCTACATTTATGGTAGGTACAAAACTGTACTATGTTCTTCATCTCACATTGCTGCAGTCCTTACACTTGGGTAGAATCCCAAAGCAGAGGTAAGGGAGGATGGCACAACTATAAAGAAGCAGGAGCTGCCAAAATGCCCTGTAAAATAGCAGTGGCAAAACCAGCCCTAGATTTAGAGTAAAGTGGAAGGTGATAATGCTTAGAGAAAGTATGGACTGAACTCCAAGTAGCTGCCTCCAAGATATCTTTAGTTGCCACCCCCCTTAAAAAGGCTGTTGAAGTGGCAGTAGCCCTAGTGGAATGAGGCCTAATGCCTGCTGGAACTTCCTTGCCATGATGGGAATAACAGAAAGCAATGCACAACCCAATCCACTTAGAAATAGTTTGTTTTGACACAGGCTTGCCCTGAGAACTCAAAGCAAAAGAAACAAATAACTGCTGAGACTGCCTGAACCCTGTAGTTCTGCTCAAATAATAACGAATCTGCACCACGAACACTTGTGAAAACAAATAAACCAAAGAACAGAGATTACGTTGTTCCAAACAGCTTGACTGAAAGCGCTAAAAACTGTTGTGGATTATTTCTCCAAGCTGTTTGGAACAACGTAATCTCTGTTCTTTGGTTTATCTGCTCAAATAATATCGCAACTGCCTGTGTATATCCAAAGTGTGCAAAATCTTTTCCCCTTTATTTTGGGGGTTTGCATAAAAGGTAGGCAAATGAATAGTTTAGTTTAAAGCCACACTAGAAACCACTTTAGGCATAAAGGAAGGATTGGTACGCAAAGATACCCTATCCTTATGGAAAATTAAGAAAGGCTCAACTGCCATAAGGGCCTGTAATTCAGAAACCCTTCTCGCAGAGGTAATGGCCAACAAAAAAGCAGTCTTCCATGATAAATATTTCAACTCAGCAGTAGCTGCAGGCTCAAAAGGTTGTAGAGTGAGTTTCTCCAACACAAAATTGAGATCCCAAGCAGGAGTAGGAGCTCTCCGTGGGGGTCTTATATTCTTTGCCCCTCTAAGGAATTGCTTAAACAAAGGATGAGAAAACAATGGTGGGTCACAATCATAGTGAGCAGAAATTGCTGCAGCATGAATCTTAATAGCAGAGAAGGACAAACCGTTGTCCAGTAACTCAGTAAGATATTGAAGAGCCACACTTAAATTAGGCTTAGAAACATCAAATGCTTTTGCTGCACTCCAAAATAAAAATCTCTTCCATTTATCTGCGTACACTTTCCTTGTACTAGGCCTTCTAGCCTCCAAAATAACATTCAAAACTTGCTGTGGAAGCTGAAACCCTCCAGGGTTTAAAACAGAATATGCCAGGCTGTCAGGTGAAGAGAGTGAAGTTTGACATTGAGTAAATGACTGTTCTCCTGAGACAGCAGGTGAGGAATTGAAGGTAAAGGCCATGGAGGCTCCCACAGACTTCTCAGTAGTGGGTACCAATGCTGTCGAGGCCAATCTGGAGCTATTAAAATCATCTTTGGCTTGTCCTGTCTGACCTTCAGAAGTACCTTTGGGAGGAGAGGCAGAGGTGGAAACGCATACACATGAAGATTGCTCCAATTGAAGTAAAGAGCATCCACTTTCCAAGCTGTGGGATGAAAACTTTTTGTGCAAAACTTTGGCAGCTGGCAGTTTAGTGGAGAAGCGAACAGATCTATGTCTGGAGTTCCCCATGACACTGTCAATTTCTGAAATACATGAGGATCCAATTTCCACTCGTGGGGATCCATAATTTGTCTGCTCAACACATCTGCTAAGGAGTTCTGTGCTCCCGGCAGAAACCTTGCCTGTAGATTTAGCTTCCAACTGAGAGCAGTCTCCCACAAAATCATTGCTTGTCTGCACAGAGGATAAGAATGAGTTCCCCCTTGCTTGTTGATGTATCACATGACAGTTGTGTTGTCTGTTAGAATCAACACCTGCCCTGGAAGAAGTAAATCCTTGAAAGCTATTAATGCAAATTGGACTGCTAACATCTCCTTCAGGTTGATATGTAGATGCAGAAGTCTGGCAGGCCACGTGTCTTGTATCCACTTTCCATTTAGATGAGCTCCCCAAGCTTTGTCTGAGGCATCTGTCGTTAGAATCTGACTCGCCTCTGGCCGAGTCACAGAGAGTCCCTTGTTTAGGTGACATTCCTGAGCCCACCACAAAAATTCCTTTTGAATGCAAGGTATTATCTGAATGACAGTGTCCATATCTTGGCAGTGCTGTGTCCATACATTTTTGAGATACCATTGTAGCTTCCTCATATGCAGTTTGGCATTGGGAAGCACCAGAATACAAGATGCCATGAACCCCAAGGCTTGAAGGACTGTCCTTGCAGTCAGCCTGGACTGATGAGACAATTGATGGAAGTAAAGAGAAAGAGTCTTTTGTTTGTCCGGGGTCAAAAAGGCCATCTGGGATGCTGTATTCAGTCTCACACCTAGAAAGCACATGTCCTGAGAGGGTACTAGACTGGACTTTATTTCGCTCACAGAACACCCCAGGCATCTTAGCACTGCTATCACATAGTGTAGATGATGAAGAAGTTCGTCCTTTCCTTGAGCCAGAATCAGGCAATCGTCCAAATAAGGATAGATCTGTATTCCTCTTAGCCTGAAGAAAGCTATCACTGGAGCCAGAACCTTCGTGAACACTCTGGGCGCAGTAGATAAGCCAAAGGGCAATGCAGAGAACTGATAATGAGAAGTCCCAGCCAAAACGTAGATACTTCCTGCAACTTAGCCTGATAGGAACATGAAGGTAAGCCTCCTTGAGATCCAGAGTCACCATCCAGTGGTCTTTGCCCAGCAGAGGTAAAAGCTGTTGTAACGTCAACATTTTGAACTTGGGAATGTCCAGATAAGTGTTGAGGATAGATAAATCCAAAATTGGTCTCCACGTGTTCCCCTTCTTTGGTACTAGGAACAGGCGAGAATAAAATCCTAGGCCCACTTCTGACAGAGGGACCGGTTGTATGGCTCCTATTTGGAGCAGCAGAGAAATCTGTTTGTGAGCCTCTATTCTTTGCTGAGGAGGAACGCCTGGCATGCCTTTGAAAGGAGGCAAGGTATGGAAATAAAACCTGTAACCTTGGTGTATGATATCCAATACCCATCTGTCTTGGGTAATTAAACTCCAATTTTCCTTGAAAAGTGCCAACCTTCCTCCCAAAGGTGCTGCCAGACGAGAAGTCTCTGGCAGCCGAAAAGGTAGGTCATTGGGTCTGTTTACGAAAGGACTGACCCCTGCCCTCACCCGAAGACTGTGCAGGTGAACTCCCTGTTCTAGGCCTGAAAGAGCCCTGAGCTCTGCCCCTACCACGTCTAGACCTACCCCTAGACTGGGAATCATAAGAAGGATACGTCCACCCCTTGGTAGGCCAATTTCTGCTAAACTTCGGAGGCTGAACCTGCAAAAAATCTTTAACAGTCTGCATAGACTTAGCCTTATCTTCCATTTTCTTTAAGACTGCCTCAACAGGAGAACCAAATAACACATCAGATTGTAAAGGAGCATCTAAAATCCTTGTCTTAACATGGTCAGCTAAATTCTGATCCCTTAGCCAGGCGTGCCTGCGAAGAACTGATCCAGTGGCAGCCACCCTAGACGAGGCCTGTACAGCATCAAAACCACATTGCAAAGAATGCTTACCCACTTGTTCAGAGACATGTACCAAATCTTGTAACTCTTTACAGTCAATACCTTCCGCCAGAGCATCTACCTTAGACTTCAATTGAGACAGTAGATAGTTTTGGTATTTCAACATGTGAAACTGGCAATTCAGAGCCCTCATAGCAAGGGTGGAAGAAGTATAGACTTTCTTTCCCCATCTATCCAAAGCCCTGGCCTCTTTATCTGGAGGAACCAGATTTTTAACAACAGAAGCCTTAACACCCTTAGGCCCCTGACTAACAGTTTCTGGGTCCGCCCTAGGACTCTTAAAAGATACTTATGAGCTTCAGGCACCCTATAATACCTATCCGGCTTAACAGGAGCAGGAGGCAAAGAATCAGGATTAAGAGAGGCCTCTGCAAACACATCCTCCACAACATCCAGAACAGGAGGTATAGCCAAAGGCCTATGCTGGGGTAGAAACAAAAATTCCCTAAGCCTTTTCCTGGAATCAGAGAAGTCCTGACCTTCCCACTTAAAATGCTCCCTCATGGAATGAAGAGTCTCTGAAAAAGAAAAATCCTCAGGAGGAGAAGCAGAAGGAGTAGAATCATCCACATCAGAATCCGAATAAGGAGAGTACTCCTGCAAGTCTTCAGCCGAAGACTCTGAAACATCTGAAGCCTGCTCAAAACTCCCCAACTCAGGTTCCACCCTAGGCCTCTTATCAGGAGGGGACAAAGAACCCCTAATCAAGGTAATCAAATCTTCTGCCATTTTAAGCATATGCTTCTTGGGCACAGAACCTGAAGAACTAGGAGTGACACCAACTGAAGCTAAACCTGGCCTGCCTCTGGGAGAAGCCTTGGAAACAGAAGGAGAAGGCCTAACCACCCTGGGAAGGGAAGGGAGTACAGTAACCTGAGAAGCCCCTTCAGCCTGACCTGCCTCCTGAGAGGCCACATCTTGCAATAACAAGGTCTCCCCCTGGGACTCCAGAGAAACCTCCGATGGAACCACCGCTCCACCGACACCTCTAAAGAACCGGGCGTCCGCACGGACGACTCGTCTAACCTGGGCTTAGCTGCCTTATCCTTGCGCTTCTTCGAAGAAGCGGACGCCGGAGCATCCGACGGCATATTATAATTGCACCGCTTCCCGAAGACTAACCTGGCACAATCTAACCTTCTCTTAATAGTGCGCTTATTGAATCTAGCACAAAAGCGACACCCAACAACGCCGTGCTCAGGCCCTAAACAAGGAATCCACAAGGTATGATAATCTCTCTGCGGTATCTGTGTCGCACAAGAAATACAGTTATTCACTTTTTCTGACATCCGTAAAACCACTGAGGCAAGAAAAACTAAAATATTCCCCAACGGGTACTTAGCCAACTTTGACTCGGTCTGAAACTCGAATTGAAAAATTTCAGAACGCCGAACGGCACTTGCAACGCTGCTTCTGCATCGGACCATGCGGCAAAGACTGAGGATATGGCGTCGGTCATGCGCATTTGTACCCTGGCGTCCTGATGTCAGTCTAATGCTTGACGACGTCAGTTTACTTTGATATTCGGGCGACCGAGGACAGCGGACTACTCAAGTGTAAGGACTGCAGCAATGTGAGATGAAGAAAGTACAGTTTTGTACCTACCATAAATGTAGATGTTCGAGGATCCACATTGCTGCAGTCCTAACCATTGGGTAGTCCGCTGTCCAGTCGGCGCGAATACCAAAGTATATGGCTGACGGCGGTCAAGGCGCATTAGACTGATGTCAGGACGTCAGGGTACTAATGCGCATGACCGACATCATATCCTCAGTCTTTTCTTGCCCCAGATGTCAGAAGACCCTAAAAAGACAAGGCCTAAACCAAAAACACCAAAAAACCCTGCACCAAACATATATACAATATATACAAATTTACAAGAATATAGCCTAACCCACACCACCACCCCTAAACACAGAGGGGAAGGAGGGAGGGTAAATTGGACTGAAGCAATGTGGATCCTCGAACATCTACATTTATGGTAGGTACAAAACTGTACTATGTTCTTCATTCCACATTGCTGCAGTCCTAACCATTGGGTAGAATCCCAAAGCAGAGGTAAGGGAGGCTGGCAAATCATAAGGAAGCAGGAGCTGTCAACATGACTTGCAAAATAGCTGTGGCAAAACCAGCCCTAGATTTAGAGTAGAGAGGAAGGTGGTAATGCTTAGAGAAAGTATGTACTGAACTCCAAGTAGCTGCCTCCAAAATATCCTTAGTTGCCACCCCCCTTAGAAATGCTGCAGAAGTGGCAGTAGCCCTAGTGGAATGAGGCCTAATCCCAGCTGGAATCTCCTTGCCATGATGGGAATAACAAAATGAAATGCAAAACCCAATCCACTTAGAAATAGTTTGCTTAGACACAGGCTTGCCCTGAGAACTCAAAGCAAAAGAAACAAACAACTGCTGAGACTGCCTGAAATCCTTAGTCCTGCTTAAATAATAACGTAACTGCCTATGTACATCCAAAGTGTGCAAAATCTTTTCTCCCTTATTTTGGGGATCTGCATAGAAAGTAGGCAAATGAATAGTTTGGTTTAAAGCCACACTAGAAACCACCTTAGGCATAAAGGAAGGATTAGTACGTAATGATACCCTATCCTTATGGAAAATCAAAAGGGCTCTACTGCCATAAGGGCCTCCACCCCAGAGACCCTTCTTGCCGTAGTTATAGCCAACAAAAAAGCAGTCTTCCATGACAAGTATTTCAATTCAGCAGTAGCCGCAGGCTCAAAAGGTTGTAGAGTAAGTTTTTCCAACACAAAATTGAGATCCCAAGCAGGAGTAGGAGCTCACGGGGGTCTTATATTCTTTGCGGCACTAACAAACTGCTTGAACAAACGATGCGAAAACAATGGAGGGTCACAATCATAGTGAGCTGAAATTGCTGCAGCATGAATCTTAATGGAAGAGAAGGACAAACCTTTGTCCAATAACTCAGTAAGATATTGAAGAGCCACACTCAAATTAGGCTCAGAAATCTCCAAATTCTTTGCTGCACTCCAAAATAAAAATCTCTTCCATTTTTCATGCGTACACTTTCCTTGTACTAGGTCTTCTGGCTTCCATAATCACATTTAAAACTTGTTGAGGAAGTTGAGACCTGCTGTGTTTCAAAACAGAATATGCCATGCTGTTAGATGAAGAGAGTGAAGCTTGACATTGAGCAGGTGACCGTCCTTCTGAGATAACAGGTGTGGAATCAAAGGTAAAGGCCATGGAGGCTTCCTTACCAGACTCCTTAGTAGTGGGTACCAGTGTTGCCGAGGCCAATCTGGAGCTATTAAAATCATCCTTGGCTTGTCTTGTCTGACCTTTAGGAGCACCTTTGGGAGAAGAGGCAGAGGTGGAAAGGCATACACATGAAGATTTTTCCAACTGAAAGAAAGAGCATCCACTTTCCAAGCTGTATGATGAAACCCCTTTGTGCAAAACTTTGGCAGCTGGTGGTTCAGTGGAGAAGCGAACAGATCTATGTCTGGAGTTCCCATGACACTGTCAATTTCTGAAATACATGAAGATCCAGTTTCCACTGTGGGGATCCATGATTTGCCTGCTTAACACATCTGCTAAGGAGTTCTGTGCTCCCGCAGAAACCTTGCCTGAAGAGTTAGTTGCAAGCTGAGCGCAGTCTCCCATAAAATCATTGCTTGCCTGCATAGAGGATAAGAATGTGTTCCCCTTGTTTGTTGATGTACCACATGACAGTTGTGTTGTCTGTTAGAATCAACACCTGCCCAGGAAGAAGTAACTCCTTGAAAGCCATTAATGCAAACTGGACTGCTAAC
Source organism: Protopterus annectens (assembly GCF_019279795.1). NCBI lineage: Eukaryota > Metazoa > Chordata > Ceratodontiformes > Protopteridae > Protopterus > Protopterus annectens. Next base: position 765,051,570 of record NC_056735.1, on the reverse strand, counting down.
ATCTCTTTCATGTTGATATGTAGATGCTGTAGTCTGGCAGGCCACTTGTCTTGTATCCACTTTCCATTTAGATGAGCTCCCAAGCAATGTCCGAGGCATCTGTCGTTAAAATCTGACTCACCTCTGGCCGGGTCACAGAGAGTCCCTTGTTTAGGTGACATTCCTGAGCCCACCACAAAAATTCTTTTTGCATGCAAGGTATTATTTGAATGACAGTGTCCAAATCCTGGCAGTGCTGTGTCCACACATTTTGAGATACCATTGCAGCTTCCTCATATGCAGTTTGGCATTGGGAAGCACCAGAATACAAGATGCCATGAACCCTAAGGCTTGAAGGACTGTCCTTGCAGTCAGCCCGGACTGAAGAGATAGTTGATGGAAGTAACTGGAAAGATTCTGTTGCTTGTCCGGGGTTAAAAAGGCCATCTGGGCTGCTGTATTCAGTCTCACACCCAGAAAGCACATGTCTTGAGAGGGTACTAGACTGGACTTTATTTCGTTCACAGAATACCCTAGGCATCTTAGCACTGCTATGACATATTCCAGATGCTGTAGAAGGTCTTCCTTTTCTTGAGCCAGAATCAGGCAGTCGTCCAAGTAAGGATAGATTTGAATTCCTTTTAGCCTGAAGTAAGCTATCACTGGAGCCATAACCTTTGTGAATACTCTGGTCAGTAGATAAGCCAAAGGGCAACGCAGAGAACTGATAATGAGAATTTCCAGCTCGAAAACGCAGATACTTCCTGCAACTTAGTCTTATAGGCACATGAAGGTAAGCTTCCTTGAGATCTAAAGTTACCATCCAATGATCTTTGCCCAGCAGAGGTAAAAGCTGTTGTAATGTCAACATCTTGAACTTGGGAATGTCCAGATAAGTGTTGAGGATAGATAAATCCAAAATTGGTCTCCACGTGTTCCCCTTCTTTGGTACTAGGAACAGGCGAGAGTAAAATCCTAGGCCCCTTTCTGGTACAGGGACTGGCTGAATTTGGAGTAACAGAGAAATTTGCTTGTGAGCCTGTTTCCTTTGTGGAGGGGGAACGTCTGGCATGCCTTTGAAAGGGGGCAATGTATGGAAATAAAACCTGTAACCGTGGTGAATGATATCCAACACCCATCTGTCTTGAGTGATTAAATCCCAATTTTCTTTGAAAAGAGACAGTCTTCCTCCCAAAGGAGCTGCCAGACGAGAATCTACTGGCAGCTGAAAAGGCAGGTCATTGGGTCTGTTTACGAAAGGACTGACCCCTGCCCTCACCAGAAGTCTGAGCAGGTGAACCCCCTGTTCTAGGCCTAAAAGAACCTTGAGCTCTGCCCCTACCACGTCTAGACCTACCCCTAGACTGAGAATCATAAGCAGGATATGTCCATCCCTTAGTAGGCCAATTTCTACTAAACTTAGGTGGCTGCACCTGCAAAAAATCTTTAACAGTTTGCATAGACTTAGCTTTGTCCTCCATTTTCTTTAAAACTGCTTCCACAGGCGAACCAAATAACACATCAGACTGTAAAGGAGCATCCAAAATCCTAGTCTTAACATGCTCTGCTAAATTCTGATCCCTCAACCAGGCATGCCACGAAGAACAGAACTAGTGGCAGCCACCCTCGAGGAGGCCTGCACAGCATCAAAACCACATTGCAAAGAATGCTTACCCACTTGTTCAGACACATGAACTAAATCCAGCAACTCTTTACACTCTATACCTTCCGCCAAAGCATCCACCTTAGATTTCAATTGTGAAAGGAGATAATTTTGATATTTTAGCATGTGAAACTGACAATTCAACGCTCTCATGGCTAAAGTGGAAGAAGTATACACTTTCTTTCCCCACCTATCCAAAGCCCTTGCCTCTTTATCAGTGGGAACAGGATTTTTAACAACAGAGGCCTTAACACCTTTAGGCCCCTGAGAAATAGTTTCGGGTCTGCCCTAGGATTCTTAAACAGATACTTATGAGCTTCAGGCACCCTATAGTACCTATCAGGTTTAACAGGGCAGGAGGCAAAGAATCAGGGTTCAGGGAAGCCTCTGCAAAAACATCTTCCACCACATTCAACACAGGAGGTATAGCTAAGGGCCTATGCTGGGGTAAAATAAGAATTCCCTAAGCCTTTTCCTGGAATCAGAGTAATCTTGGCCTTCCCATTTAAAGTGCTCCCTCATGGAATGCAGAGTCTCTGAAAATGAGAAATCCTCAGGAGGAGAAGCTGTAGGAGTGGAATCATCCACATCAGAATCAGAATAAGGAGGATACTCCTGCAAGTCTTCCGCAGAAGACTCAGAAGCCTCTGAACACTGTTCAAAACTCTCAAACTCAGGTTCCACCCTAGGCCTCTTATCAGGAGGGCATAGAGCCTCTAATCATAGTAATTAAATCTTCTGCCATTTTAAGCATATGTTTCTTAGGCACAGAACCTGAAGTGCTAGGAGAAGCCCCCACTGAAGCTAAACTTGGCCTACCTCTCAAAGAAGTTTTGGAAACAGAAGGAGAGGCTCTAACTACCTTGGGAAGAGAGGGAAGAACAGTTACCTGAGAAGCCCCTCAGCCTGGCCTACCTCCTGAGAGGGCACATCCTGTAACAGTAAAGTCTCTGCCTGAGACTCCAAAGAAACTCCTGGCAAAACCTCTGGCTCCACTGAGCCTTCTAAAGAACCGACGTCCGGGACTGCCGGTTCATCAACCCTAGGCTTTGCTGTTTTGTCTTTGCGCTTTTGGGAAGCGGCGCGGAGCATCCGACGGCATTTTATAATTACAACGCTTCCCAAACACTAACCTGGCACAGTCTAACCTTCTCTTAATTGTGCGTTTGTTAAATCTAGCACAAGAGCGGCAACCAACAACGTCGTGCTCAGGCCCTAAACAAGGTATACACAAAGTATGGTAATCCCTATGAGGTATCTGCTTCCCACAAGAAATACAGTTATTCACTTTTTCTGACATCCGGTTAAATACTGAGGCAAGAAAAACCAAAATGTTCTAACGGGTACTTAGCCAACTTTGATTCGGTCTGAAACTCCGACTTCGGAAATTTTTCAGAACGCCAACCTGCACTCGCAAAACTGCTTCTGCATCGGACCATGCGGCAAAAAAGACTGAGGATATGACGTCGGTCATGCGCATTAGTACCCTGACGTCCTGACATCAGTCTAATGCGCCTTGACCGACGTCAGCCATATACTTTGGTATTCGGGCCGACTGGACAGCGGACTACCCAATGGTTAGGACTGCAGCAATGTGGAATGAAGAACATCATCACATCTGACACAGATATCCTCCAGAAGGGCCTCACAGAAACGGATAACTGGTGCCAGAGCCATGGCCTGAAGTTAAACGCCAAAAAATGCATAGTCATACCCTTCGGGAAAAACAAGGTTACCCCTAGCTACCATATAGGTGGCAATCCACTGAGCACAGAAAAAGTCATCAGGGATCTGGGGACCCAGGTTGACAGTAGCCTTTCGTTTGACACTCATGTTGCTAAAGTAGTTAGGAAAACCTTCTGTATCGCCCACCTGATCATGAAGGGATTCACATCTAGAGCAAGGGAGGCCAGCGGCCCCCGGTACTCAGCACTCATTAGACCTATGATTGAGTACAATGCCCGCTTGGAATGTATCTGACCAGACACCTGCTGCAGCTTGAAAGGCCCCAAAAGTTCCTCACCAAAAGGATAAAGGGTCTCAAAAATATGTCTTATGCTGCCCGACTGAAAGAACTCCAGCTCTATTCAGTCTCATACCGCTTGCTCAGAGGTGACCTGTGCCTGACATATAAGGCCATGTCAAACCCAGATTTGATGAATATGCTTCACCTCAAAAAATCTAGATCCCTCAGAACCACAAGAGCGGGAGACTTAAACCTTGACACGGTTATAAATAGAACGTGCTGGAGGGACAGATTCATCACCCAGAGATTCCCTATGCTGTGGAACAAAATCCCGGTACATGTGAGGCAGAGCACCTCGCTGGCCTTGTTCAAGAGGAATCTTGACCAATGGATGGGAGATCGCAGATATACCCCAGGGATTACTTCAGTGTCACTGCTTGACAGAGGCACAGAAAAATGATAGGCATAGTTTTTATTCAAACTGAAGGGGTGGCGAAAGTCACATAACCATGGGCTAGGCTTATAAATGCCCTTGGGCAGATAGCCTAGTATGAACCTATGACCGGCACTTGCGAACTGCTTCTGCTTCGGGCACCGCGTGGCAAGAAAGACTGGAGAAAATGGCGTCGGCTGCCTCTTTTGTACTCCTGTCACACTGACGTCAGGGAAAAAGCGGCGACAACCGACGCCTGACCTAGACTTTGGAATTCGGCCGACCGAGGACCTGCCTGACGGCAGGATAACACATCTGTAATGACTGCAGCTGTATGCACGATGAACATCTGCTTTAAGCTAAGATAATGGTGGGTCTCAAGAGGGAGACTAATGGATGCAAGTAAAAGATTCTAAAAAAGTAAAAGATGAGGAGGAGTTGAGGAAGTACAGCAGACAATGAGGGGACCAGATAAAATGTGAGAAACCTGGAAAACATATTCAGAAAGAATGTGATGAAGGCAGTTAACAATCAGAAAATAATGGTTGAACTAGCTAGTGGGATAAATTTGTCTAAGTAGATGTACCGTACAACTACAGACCAGGCAAGTGAAGGATTCATGTTGATTCGCAAATGGTAACCTCAACGAGTGCCAATAATACGAAGCCAAATTGCTGAAAATCATTTTCAGCAATAAGAAACTTTTTTTTTTTTTTTTAATGAAGGAAATAAGCCATCAGCACCTCTATTTTCTCCCAACTGGCAAACTCCAACAGTAGATCAAAGGACAACAACCCCAGTGATATTCAAAAGGGGTTTTCAGTAACTCGGATTTGTAGTATCGGCACTTGCTAAGATTATAACTGGCAAGTATTCCCCAGCTGCAGCCACTATAATCGCATAAACAATTTAAATTAATGGTTTGCATTACAGGAATAGCACTTTGCAAACATAAAGTCCCACTCAACCAACCAATTACATAAATCAAAAACAAAAAGTACAGTGTATTCACTGCTGCAGTCATTACTTTTGGGTTATCTGCTTGCAGGTAGCTCTCAGTCGGCCTGATTAACAGTCTTGGGTCCTGCGTCGGTTGCTGTCACTTCTTTCGTGACGTCAGGTCATCAGGGGTATAAAACATGCAGCCGATGTCATTACATCAGTTTTTCTTGCCCCAGATGTCAGATGCCCCCCTAATGGGAAGCAATTAAATCTATAAATATACAAGGTTATACCTCAAACTAAAGAGCAAATACACAAAAAAGCTTTTAAGCATTGAAAAGGAGAGAAGAAGTATAGCCAAACGAAATTAGGGGGCTGGAGGGAGGGTAACCAGGACTGCAACAGTGAATACACTCGAACATCTATATTTATGGTAAGTGTACACAACTGTACTATGTTCTTCATGTTTCACTGCTGCAGTCATTACATCTGGGTAGATTCCCAAAGCTAAGGATGGGAGGAGGAATTTAGATAGCATTAGGACCAGCTATAAGGCCCTGCAAAACTGCAGTGGCAAAGCCAGCTCTGTATTTAGAGAAAACTGGCAAATGGTAATGCTTGGTGAAAGTATGTACAGAACTCCAGCTAGCAGCTTCTAGGATATCCCTGGTAGGTATGCCTCTGAGAAAAGCTGTAGAGGTAAAATGCAGCTCTGTTTGAGTGGGATCTGATCCCCTGTGGGATAAGGTTTCCATGGTGCTTATAGCAGAAGTGAATGCAATGGCCTATCTATTTGGAGATAGTTTGCTTTGAAATAGCCTTCCACTCTGTCCCTGCAGCAAATGCTACCAGCAGTTGTTCAGATTTCCTTTGAGGTTTAGACCTGTCCAAGCAGAATCTATGCTGTCTGTGCACACCTAAGGAGTGCAGTATCTGTTTCCCTTTGTTCTGTGGATTAGGAATGAAGGTAGGCAAATGAATGGACTGAGTAAAGACCACACTGGATACCACCTTTGGCATGAAAGAGGGATTGGTCCTGAGGGACACCCTGTCCGCATGAAAGATGATTAAAGGCTCCACTGCCATAAGGGCCTGCAATTCAGATACCCTTCTTACTGAAGTGATGGCTAAAAGGAAAGCTGTTTTCCAAGAAAGGAATTTTAAATCTGCAGTAGCATCTGGCTCGAAAGGAGGAAGGGTGAGTTTCTCCAATACAAAGTTAAAGTCCCAGGCTGGAGTTGGAGCTCTCCTGGGTGGTCTTAAATTTTGGATCCTCTGAGGAACTGCTTGGGCAGTGGAAGAGAGAAGAGGGGAGGTTCTGTGTTATAATGAGCTGAAATGGCTGAGGCGTGAATGTTTATTGAAGAAAAAGACAGGTCCTTGTGAAGCATCTCAGTTAAGTATTGTAAAATCTGAGGTAAATTGGGCACTGCTGTGCTCATCCCTTGAGACTGGTTCCAAGCACAGAATCTTTTCCATTTTTCAGCATAAGATTTTCTAGTACTAGGCCTCCTTGTCTCTAAAATGACATCCATCACTGGTTTACTGAGGGATGCTAAAGGAGAGCTTAGGTAATTAGCTAGGTTCCGTGTTTGAAGTGGAGGGTGCAGAATCTGGTTCTCCTGCTGAGACACAGCAGGGTAGGAGTCTGAGGCAGGTGCCATGGGGCCAACAGTGACACACTGTGCAGGAGGGGGTACCAGTGTTGGCGTGGCCAGGGTGGTGCAATCAAAATCATCCTTGGTTTGTCTTGTTTGGTCTTTAGTAGTACTTTGCAGAGCAGAGGCAGAGGAGGAAAGGCATAAATTGATAGGTTTTTCCCGCTGAAGGACAGAGCATCCACCTTCCAAGCTTGTCTGTGGGGACTCCTTGCACAAATTTTTTTCCAATTGATAGTTCTGGTGGGAGGCAAACAATTCTATAACTGGACTCCCCCATTTGCTTGTCAACATGTTGAAAATCCTTGGTTCCAGTTTCCGCTTGTGTGGGTCCATGAGGGTTCTGCTTAGTCCATCTGCCAGTGTATTTAGTTTTTCTGGCAGGAACTGAGCTTGTAGATGTACTTGGTAGCTCAAGGCTGTGTTCTACAATGCCATGGCTAGTCTGCAGAGGGGGTAAGAATGTGTACCCCCCTGCTTGTTTATGTAGTACATAAAGTTCAGTTTTGTACCTACCATAAATGTAGATGTCCGATAGATATGCAACTGCAGTCCTGACATATGGGTTGTCCTGCCTCAGGCAGCCCTTCGGTCGGCCGGATTCCAAAGTCTGGGTCCGGCATCGGCTGATGTCGCCTCTTCCCCGACGTCAGAGCGGCTGGGGTATAAAAGCATCAGCCAACGCCATCTTCTTCAGTGTTTCTTGCCCCAGATGCCAGGTGCCCACCAAGGAAGGCTAAATTTAGAGAATGGATAAAAATTCCAAATCTGCACAACAGTAATAAACAGATACACCATAACAGATATCCCCAGCTAATTTGAAAAAGGGGGAGTGGACCCAAAAAAGAGAATTACGGAGGGGTAGGAGGGTGGGAAAACCTGACTGCAGTTGCATATCTATCGGACATCTACATTTATGGTAGGTACAAAACTGTACTATGTCCTTCAAGAATGCAACTGCAGTCCTGACATATGGGTTGAATACCATAGCCAAACTGGGGGCGGTAGGATCTAAGATAAGGATGGTGTAGCTAAAATGCCCTGCAGGACTGCAGAAGCAAAGGCTGCTCGGGATCTGGAATATAAAGGCAGGTTGTAATGTTTGGAAAATGTATGCACGGAGCTCCATGTAGCAGCTTCTAGAATGTCCTTTGTAGCCACCCCTCTTAGAAAGGCTGTGGAGGTGGCTGTAGCTCTGGTGGAGTGTGGCCTGATATTGGCTGGCACACCTTTTCCATGGAAAGAGTAGCAGAATCTGATGCAGTCTCCAATCCATTTTGAAACTGTTTGTTTGGAAATTGCCTTTCCTTGTACTCCAGCAGCATAAGCTACAAATAGTTGGTCAGACTTTCTCTGTTGGCCTTTGTTCTGTCCAAGTAGTAGCCCAATTGTCTGTGTATGTCCAAAGTGTGCAGAAGCTTTTCTCCTTTATTTTGAGGATTGGGAAAGAAAGTAGGTAGGTGAATTGCTTGATTTAGAGAAACCCTGGATATCACACCTTTGGCATGAATGAAGGATTGGTTCTTAAAGAGACTCTGTCCTGATGGAAAATGAGAAATGGAGGTACTGCCATGAGGGCCTGTATCTCTGAGACTCTTCTTGCTGAAGTAATTGCCAACAGAAAAACTGTTTTCCAGGAGAGAAATTGCAATTCTGAAGATGCTGCTGGCTCAAAAGGAGGAAGAGTTAATTTTTCCAAGACGAAGTTGAGGTCCCATGCAGGCACTGGTGGTTTTCTTGGAGGTTTGATATTCTTTATCCCTCTTAGAAACTGTCTTAGCAAAGTATGTGAAAACACAGATGGATCACAGTTGTATTTTGCTGAAATTGCGGAGGCGTGTATTTTTATGGAAGAATATGAAAGGCCGTTGTGAAGCATTTCTGCCAAGTATTCTAGTATCTGTGGGATGCTCATTACTGATGCATCCTGACCCTTGTTGGCATTCCAGATGTTGAATCTCTTCCATTTGGCTGAATAAGTTTTTCTGGTGGGAGTAAGATCTCTTGAACTTTTTTGGAGAGAGAGATATGGGGAGAAGTCATGGAACCCTCCAAGCTGTCAGTTGCAATGTTTGCAGGTTGGGATGAACAGTCCTGTAATTGTGCTGAGTTATAAACAGAGGCCATTGAGGCAGGGGCCACAGCTTGGTGCGAGTTATGCTCCTTAGTAATGGATACCAGTGCTGTCTTGGCCAGTCTGGAGCTATCAAAATGCCTTTCGGTTGTTCTGCTTTGATCTTCAGTAACACCTTGGTCATTAATGGTAGAGGTGGGAATGCATAGATTGTTAGAGAATTCCAGCTGAAGGAGAGAGCATCCATTCTCCAGGCTTGAGGATGGTGTGTCCTTGAGCAGAACTTCTTCAGATGATGATTGAGGTGTGAGGCAAAGAGATCCATGTCTGGCCTTCCCCATGCACGAGTTATTTGTGAAAAAATGTCTGGATGCAACATCCATTCGTGCGGGTCCATAATGTTTCTGCTTAGACTGTCCTCCAGAACATTGTCCTTGCCTGGAACAAACTGGGATTGCAACTGTATGTTCAGTTTCAGGGACTTTTCCCAAAGAATCATTGTTAGTCTGCAGAGGGGGTAAGAATGGGTGCCTCCCTGTTTGTTTATGTACCACATAACAGTGGTGTTGTCTGTCCTTATTAGCAGATGGCCTTGCTGAAGAAATTTTCCGAAGGCCTCGATAGCATGAATCACTGCCAACATCTCTTTTTGATTGATGTGCAGATGCAATTCCCGGGGTGCCCATTGCCCTTGAATGCATCTGCCCTCCATGTGCGCCCCCCATCCATGATCTGAGGCGTCTGTTGTAATGGTTTGGCTTGCTTGAGGTTTGTTGAAAGACATGCCTTTGTTTAGCTGGCTTGCTTGTGCCCACCACAAAAATTCCTTTTGTAGACATGGAATGAGTGGAATAATTGCTTCTAAGTTGTGGCTGTGTTGAGACCATAAACTTTTTAGGTACCATTGTAGTTTTCTCATGTGTAGTCTTGCCAGTGGAATCAGAAGAATGCAAGATGCCATGAAACCCAGGGCTTGCAGGATTTTCCTTGCAGTCATCTGGGTGTGCTTTGCTAGGCTTTTGAAGTAATCTGGTAATTGTTCTTGTTTTTCTTCTGTGAGGAAAGCCATTTGTGAGTTTGTGTCCAGTTTGGCTCCTAGTAAAATTATTTGTTGGGATGGCAGTAGTCTTGATTTTTGAATGTTGACTGTGTATCCCAAAGCCTGTAGTAAGTGAATGACATAGTCCAAGTTTCTTATCAAGGCTTGCTTGCTGTCCGCTTGTATAAGGCAGTCGTCCAGGTAAGGGTATATTTGTATCCCCTGAAGTCTGCAATGTGCAATTACTGATGCCAGGCATTTCGTGAATACTCTGGGCGCAGTAGATAAGCCAAAAGGCAATGCTGAGAATTGATAATGCTCTGACCCTGCAAGAAATCTGAGGTATCTTCTGCAGCTGTGTCTGATTGGGACATGCAGGTATGCCTCCTTGAGGTCCAGAGTAACCAGCCAAGACCCCTTGCCCAGCATGGGAAGAAGTTGCTGTAACGTCAGCATTTTGAATTTTGGCACAATGAGAAAAGTGTTTAGAGCGGACAAGTCCAGTATAGGTCTCCATTGCTTTTCTTTTCTTGGAACAAGGAACAATCTTGAGTAGAATCCCTGGCCTTGTTCCTGAGGAGGAACCTTTTTTATTGCTTTGATTTGTAGCAGCTTTGAAACTTGTATGAGTGCCTCTGCCCTTTGATTTTGTGGCAGGTTTGGCATGCCTTGTCTTGTTGGTAAGGTATGGAAGTGGAACCTGTAACCTTTGTCCATTATGTCCAAAATCCATTTGTCCTTTGTAAAAACGTGCCAATTTTTTGAAAATAAAGATAATTTTCCGCCTAAAGGTGCTTCTCTTTGAGCCTTGGTCGGCGGTGTCAAAGTCAAGTCATTGTGATTGCCCGTGTGGAGCAGTAGAAGTCCCTGCGCCACTTCTCCGATTAGTTGGTTGCCATTGGCAGCCCCTGTAGGAGCCTCGGTATTGCCCTCTACCTTGAGCATGCCTGTTTTTTCCCCTTTGGAACTTGTCAGTGTCTGGAAAGGACCAATTCTTCGAAGGCCAATTCCTGCTGAACCTTGGTGGCTGAACCTGGAGGAAATCTTTGACTGTTTGTACTGATTTAGCCTTTTCCTTGATTTCAACACACCCTGTGCATTAGCACCAAATAGCTTGTGTTTTTCCAGAGGTGGATCTAGAAGCTTTACTTTAACATGATCTGGCAATGTCTGTTCTTTCAACCAAGCATGTCTACGTATGACGGACCCTGTCATAGCTGCCCTACATGAAGCTTCCAGTGCATCATAACCACACTGAAGAAAATGATTGCTAACCTGCTGTGTATTATGAATCAAATCCTGCAAAGCTTTTCTATCTAAAGGCTCAGGAGAGGCTAACTTTTTCTGCAAATCATCCATCAAGAAATCCTGATACTGAAACATGTGAAAAAGACAGTTAAGTGCCCTCATGGCAAGGGTGGTTGAGGTATAAACTATTTTACCCCACCTCTCCAGGGACCTAGATTCCCTGTCTGCGGGCAAAGGATTTTTGGCCGTGGAAGTGGCCACTCCTTTGGGCCCCTGAGAAATAGTTTCTAGATCAACAGAGTGGGCCTTAAAGAGATGTTTATGAGTTTCAGGAACCCTGTAATATCTGTCTGGCTTGACAGGAGCAGGAGGGAGAGAATCAGGAGAAGTACTGGAGTCTGAGTACACATCATCCAATACATCTAACACTGGGGGTATAGCTAAAGGCCTGTGCTGGGGTAACTTAAGGAAAGTCCGAAGCCTTTTCCTGGAGTCGGAGAAATCCTGGCCCTGCCACTGAAAATGCTCTCTCATGGAGTGGAGAATTTCCCCAAAAGAAATATCCTCAGGAGGAGAGGCAGAGGGAATGGATTCATCAGCATCAGAATCCTCGTAGGCCGGGAAGGATTCTTCTTGGGAATCTGAATGGCCTGACTCACCAGAGGCTTCATCTGAGGAAAGGGTATCTGCCTGCTCAACCCTAGGCCTTTTGTCGGAAGGTGGCTGAGAACCTCTGTCTGGATGAGCCTGAGAGCCCCTGATTAAAGAAATTAGATCTGCAGCTAAAGTCATGATCTGTTTATCAGAAGTGGGACCCTGTGAAAAAGATTTAGGAGGGTGAGACTTAGCCTGGCTGGCAGCCTTAGCACGTGTGTAGGTCTTGATGGACATAGACACAGGAGGCCTAGCTGCCCCACGTGCTGGAGTAACTTTGTCCACCGGTATGGTGTCAGGCAAATCTTGGGCTTCGGTTTCAGGAGGAAAATCAACAACCGGCACCGGGGTAGCCTCCGGGACCGAAGTGTGCGGTAAAGCGGTGTCGTCGGCCTGGAGCGGTTGAATTACCACCTCCGAAGAGACCGATGCACTCGCGGTAGGCTTTAGCGTGGTGTCGGTGGAAGTCGCGAGCCGCGAATGTCGGTCCCGGTCCTTCCGTTTGTTTGGAAATATGTGCTGTCGGTAGTTCCGACGGCATGATATAGGAATAATTTTCCCCAAAAAAGTCTTCAGCAAATTCTGCCCGGCGCCTAAGTGTGCGCTTATTGAAGCAAGCACAGGCCGAGACGTCGTGGTCTGGGCCGAGGCAGGGAAGGCAGTAAGAATGGAAGTCCTTATAGGTTCATAGGTTCATACTAGGCTATCTGCCCAAGGGCATTTATAAGCCTAGCCCATAGTTATGTGGCTTTCGCCACCCCTTTAGTTTGAATAAAAACTATGCCTATCATTTTGCTGTGCCTCTGTCAAGCAGTGACACTGAAGTAATCCCTGGGGTATATCTGCGATCTCCCATCCATTGGTCAAGATTCCTCTTGAACAAGGCCAGCGAGGTGCTCTGCCTCACATGTACCGGGATTTTGTTCCACAGCACAGGGAGTCTCTGGGTGATGAATCTGTCCCTCCAGCACGTTCTATTTATAACCGTGTCAAGGTTTAAGTCTCCGCCCTTGTGGTTCTGAGGGATCTAGATTTTTGAGGTGAAGCATATTCATCAAATCTGGGTTTGACATGGCCTTATATGTCAGGCACAGGTCACCTCTGAGCAAGCGGTATGAGACTGAATAGAGCTGGAGTTCTTTCAGTCGGGCAGCATAAGACATATTTTTGAGACCCTTTATCCTTTTGGTGAGGAACTTTTGGGGCCTTTCAAGCTGCAGCAGGTGTCTGGTCAGATACATTCGAACGGGGCATTGTACTCAATCATAGGTCTAATGAGTGATGAGTACAGGGGACGATGACCTCCCTTGATCTAGATGTGAATCCCTTCATTATCAGGTGGGCGATATAGAAGGTTTTCCTAACTACTTTAGCAACATGAGTGCCAAGCGAAGGCTACTGTCAACCTGGGTCCCCAGATCCCTGATGACTTTTTCTGTGCTCAGTGGATTGCCACCTATATGGTAGCTAGGGGTAACCTTGTTTTTCCCAAGTGTATGACTATGCATTTTTGGCGTTTAACTTCAGGCCATGGCTCTGGCACCAGTTATCCGTTTCTGTGAGGCCCTTCTGGAGGATATCTGTGTCAGATGTGTTTTCGACTATGGCCCAGTTTGCAGTCATCTGCAAACTTTGTCAGCCATAACCCTCCTGTGTTTGTTTGTACTTCAGAAAAGTAGATGCCGAACAAGAGTGGACCCAGGACTGAGCCCTGTGGGACACCACTTGTGACAGGCTTTGAGTCTGACATGGCTCCAGCAACTCTGACCCTGTGGGTTCTGTCACTTAGCCAGTTTGCAACCCATCTTGTGATGTATGGGTTTACATTCAAGCTGATGAGTTTTTCGATGATACCTGAGTGGGGTATTGTGTCAAGGCCTTTGCCAGGTCGAGGTAGGCTGTATGGACTGCCTTTCCCTCATCAATGGCCTTGGTGACTGTCTCAAAAAGTCAACCAAGTTTAAGAGGCAGGATCTGCCTTTGACAAAGCCAAACTGGGTTGGATCCAAAGTCTGCAAGTTCCCTATGTCTTTATTTATGAGTTCCATTATGATCCTCTCCATGGCTTTGCAGATAAGGCTCGTCAAGCTAATGGGGCGGTAATTTCCAGGGTCTGTGGAGGCACCGCCCTTATGAAGTGGGACCACAGTCGCCGTGCGCCACTCCTTGGGTACGTATCCTGAGGTGAGGCTAAGATTACACAGCTGTCCTAACTGTGGGTTTAATTCCTCGTTGAGTTCGTGAAGCACACAGCCGGGGACACCATCCGGTCCCATGGATACTGTGTTTTTTGCCTTAGTGAGGGCAGTTCTCACCTGGGCGTTGGAGATGTTTGGGGGGCAACAATCCTCTGGAATAGATATCTCTCCTTTTGGGGGGGAGGGGGGAGAAGTTTGCACTGAACCTGTCAGCCAGTATGTTAGCAATGTGTGTAGGTTCAGTAATTTTCACATCATTTTGAACTAATTCTGAGCATATCTGGGAGTTTCCTCCTAGGTTTCTAACATAGCTAAAGAAGGCCTTATGATTGCCTTTAGAGTCCTTGGCGATTTTTCTCTCAAAATTTGCCTTGGATGATTTTATGAGAGCTCTTAGTTTTTTACTTGTAATGATCAAAGGTGTCTTACCTTTCAAGGATTTTGCTCTATCTTGTAGTAGCTTCCTCCTTTTGTTGTAGAGCTTGTTTATGGCTGGGGTCCACCAGACTGGACGCTTGCCTTTGGTACAGAGAGTCTTAGTTTTGTTTGGGATTGCCTGATCCATGCAGTCCTGTAGGTGCTGGTAGAAGGCATTTGTAAGTGATTCAGCGGTTTGAGTAATGTTTACCACTGGCTCAGGGGCCTTAAAGGAGACCACACTAGTTTTTAGAAGTGTGAAATCGGCTTTTGAGAAGTTTTTCACTGTGGTCTTTTTTGTTTCAGGTGGGGGCGGGATGAGGACCTCCAGCGAGATTAGTTTATGGTATACTTCCGGTGTTGAACATTTTGATCCCATGTTCGTGATGATGAGATCAAGTATGTTTTCTCCTCTTGTGGGGATGGTGACTAGTTGTTCCATGGCATTTGAGTTTATGAACTCCAGGAATCTTTGGGTTAGAGTGTTCGGGCTTGAGTAGTGTTCCCAGTCTATATTAGGGTAGTTGAAGTCACCTAGTATGATGGTGTTTGGAGATACATTTATCCCCTCCAATGTTTTCAGGAAGGCCATGTGAGGTTCCTGAGTTTGAGAGGGTGGCCTGTAACATGCTACAAATTGCAGAGCAGTCTTGCCTATGGTTAATTGCACCTGGATGGTCTCCGATGCATCGTGCGTTGCCAACAACCTTGAGGTGTGGGTGTCCTTTATGAATATGGACACCCCCCCTCCTTTCTTGGTGTTGTCCAGATTTTGGGGCCGGAACGCATGATATGAGGTGAAACCTGTTAGTGCTGGGGTGCTCTCAGGAGCCTTGAACCAGGTTTCTGTCACATCACAGACATCGATGTTCTCCATATTGAGAAGGGCCTCGAGTGCGTGCATCTTGAGATTGAGACTTCTGGCATTGAGCAGCATTACCCTTAGTTTTTCCTTTTGGTGTTCTAGGGTGGTAGGTTTAGAATTTGAGCCTTGCCTAAAAAGGCACTATGGGGTGGCAAGAGCCTTTGCCAATATCCGGAAGCCCAGGGGTGACAGGTGCAAGCCATCCCTTGCGAAGCAGCGTGGCTTGTCCAGCATGTCATCCCAGGCAGACAGACATTGGATCCCCTTTGAATGACACCAGAATTTAAGCCAATTATTAAAGCTGATCATCTTATCACTGTATTGTGGCATCATTCTAGGTGAAGGTAGGATACTGCTCAAGGTCAGGGTCATACCTGCCTGGGCTACATAATCAGAGAGCTCCTCGATGTCCCTTTTCTTGTAGTCCAAGGAGGTACGTCTCAGGTCGTTGACACCAGCGTGGACAATGACTGAGTCGTACTTGTACCTGCTGTTGAGAGACCTGAGTGCTTGCGTTATGTGGCGGATTCTAGCGCCCGACAGGCAGCTTACTGTGACCTTCTCCTTACTCAGTCTGGTGAGCGGGACGTCAGTGTGTCTTGACTATGGAATCACCAATGACAAGTGTGTCTGGCATTTTGTTTGGCCTTAAGGGCTGTGACTGTTTGACACTCTGACTGTGTGGTCTATGTGTTGCATGTGTTAGGTCGTGAGGTGGTAGTTGTTTGGGTGTCTGCTTTGGTGGCCTCTGCTGTTTTGGTAAATTTTTGATCAGAGCCTCCAAGTATGTCTTTGTGTGAGTATGTGTATGATTTGAAGTTGTGATGGTACCATGTGTGACTGGGTATGTATTGTGTGTGGTTACCTTCTCCTCCTGTCTGGTCTTGCCAGTCCTATGTTGAGAGAGCTCAGCCTCCAGTTTGGCCGTATAGTTGCATCTCTCGCATGTATTTGTGTTTTGTGGGAGAAGGAGAGGATTGTCTGTGTACATGAGGCAATTGTAACATTGCCTCAATATTCCCAGGTTCACCAGTTGAGCTGGAGAGGACACTAGCAACTGATCCTCGACATACTAGAAGTAGTAGATAAAGAGACTTTCAAAGGACTCGGAAGTGGGTTTTAGGCTGGTGGGGTACTATCTATAATAAGAGTGCTTTATCAAGGTGCAAGTACTGTAGGAGTAAGTGCTAGGCTTTACAGATACAGAATAGTCTACTTGGGAATCAAGTAGAGATGAACTTTTCAGTTATAGGATATGCTGGTTAGATCAGCAGTACAGCTCGAGGAAGGTAGTTCTAAGGGAAAATTTGAAGAGTGGAATTTAGATGGCCCGAATAGTTTAACCTTGTTTAACCGCTGCTCTTGTGTGCAACAGTGGCAACTCCGCGCTAACGCGCGTTTAGTGTGTTTTATAGCAGGGGGCTGAAGGGAGCTAGGAATTGGCCCAAAACGACCAATGGACTACTAGTTTCTAGCTGAAACTTCACCAAATCGGACAAAAAGGCCGCTCAGTGCTTCCCACTCCCACTGGTAAGCAAAGAAACTTCCCTCCTTCCTAATAAGGTATTTGTTTACCACAAGACAAGCAATTATTAACTTTTGCAGTTTTATCTGACATTGGCTGAGTCAAGAAAAGGTTCCCCAACGGGGTACTTAGCTTTTTGATGACTTCGGTATCTGAAAACACAGGAGCTGGCCGACCGGCACTTGCGAACTGCTTCTGCTTCAGGCACCGCGCAGCAAGAAAGACTGAAGAAGATGGCGTAGGCTGATGCTTTTATACCCCAGCCGCTCTGACGTCGGGGAAGAGGCGACATCAGCCGACGCTGGACCCAGATTTTGGAATCCGGCCAACCGAAGGGCTGCCTGAGGCAGGACAACCCATATGTCAGGACTGCAGTTGCATTCTTGAAGGACATCAGTGGTGTTGTCTGTCTTTACCATTAATTGTCCTGGAAGAATGTGGTCCTTGAAGGCTGCCAGAGCATTCTGTACAGCTAACATTTCTTTATGATTGATGTGAAGATGCATTTGAATTGGGTTCCATTTGCCCTGAATGCACTTCCCTGCCAGGTGCACCTCCCATGCATAGTCTGATGCGTCTGTTAGGGTTTGGGCAGCAGGGGTAGTGTGTATGGTAGTCCCTTGTTTTGGTGGCAGGCCTCTGCCCACCAAAGGAACTCTAGGCGTAGACAAGGAATGATAGGAATCACTGCTTCTAGATCCTGAGAATGTTGACACCATAGGCTTTTTAGATACCATTGTAGTTTCCTCATATGCCGTCTTGCATATGGGATTAGTAGAATGCAGGAAGCCATGAACCCAAAGGCTTGTAGTATTTGCTTGCAGATACCAGGGTTTTTATGACCACTTGTTTGAAGTAGGATGTCAAGTGAATTTGTTTCTCTGGCGTGAGGAAAGCCATCTGGGAAGTTGCATCCAAGCTTGCTCCCAGGAATATAATTTGACAGGGTACCAGGTGTGATTTCTTTTTGCTTAAGGTGTACCCCAGACAAGTTAGCACCCTCTGTACAAAAGCCAGAGGACTCAAAAGTACGTCCTGGTTTTCTGCCTGAATTAGACAATCGTCCAGGTATTGGTATATTTGAATATTTCTTTGCCTGTAAAATGCAATGACTGGAGCTAGGCACTTTGTGAATACTCTTGGCACAGTAGATCAGCCAAAGGGCAGTGCAAAGAACTGATAGTGCGTGTAGCCTGCTTTGAAGCGTAGGTATCTTCTGCAATACTCCCTGATTGGGATATGCAGGTATGCTTCCTTTAAATTTAGTGTTGCCAACCAGGCATCTGCTTTTGGGCCTCTGCCCACTGCTTTGGAGGTAGATCCAGCCAACCGCTTGGAGTTGGTGATGTGTGGAAGTGAAATCAGTATCCTTGGGACACTATATTTAAAACCCATTTGCTCTGGGTAATGAGTCCCCAGTTCTTTGCATGAAGTGTAATCCCCCCCCCCCAACAGGGCAGTCAGTTGAAAAGTGCTTGGAAGTTTTAAAAATAAGTCATTGAGACAGTTTAACATAGGGGGGAGTTTTATTACTCCCTAATTTGGAAGTGGAGGCCCCCCACTGCTTAGTCTTGTGCGTTCCCTGGGACTGAAGCCTGGGTGCTCTGCTGGATCTGGGTTTGGACTGAAAAGGTCTGGAAGATGCAGGAAAGGACCAATTCTTAGAAGGCCAATGACTACTAAATCTTGGAGGTTGAACTTACAAGAAATCTTTAACAGTTTGCATAGATTTAGCTTTTTCCTCCATCTTTTTAAGAACTTCTGCCTTGCTGCCAAACAGGTGGCCCTGATTTAAGGGAGCATCCAGTAATTTCGCTTTAACATAAGCTGACAAGGATTGCTCTTTAAGCCAAGCATGCCTTCTAAAGTACAGACCCAGTTACCACAGCCCTGCAAGATGCCTCTAGTGAATCAAAACCACATTGCAATGTATGTTTACCAACTTGTTCAGCATAAAAATCCTGTAAATCCTTATTTTCAGCACAATCAGGAGTCAACATCATTTTCTGTTTAAGCAATCCAATAATATGCAGCTGATACTTTAACATATGAAACTGGCAATTCAAGGCCCTAACGGCCAAAGTTGCAGAAGTGTATACCTTCTTACCCCATCTATCCAGCGCCCTGGAGTCTCTATCAGAGAGGGTAGGATTTTTGGCAGTAGTAGCTTTGATGCCCTTGGGTCCCTGTGAAATGGTTTCAGGATCCGCAGTAGGATTTTTGAAAAGGAACTTGTGAGAGTTAGGAACCCTGTAATATCGAACAGGTTTTCTGGAAGCAGGAGGTAAGGAGTCAGGGGCCATGCTAGATTCCGAAAAGGCATCATCAACAATGTCCAGTACAGGAGGTATAGCTAAAGGCCTGTGCTGGGGCAGGAGTAAGAAATCCCTAAGCCTCTTTTTAGAATCAGAGAAATCCTGACTTTTCCAATGAAAAAGCTCCCTGAGAGTATGCAAGGTTTCACCAAAAGAGAAATCCTCTGGGGGGGAAGCAGAGGGAAAAGAGTCCACAGCATCAAAATCCTCATAGGCAGATAAGGGTAAGTCTTGGTCATCAGAGGAAACAGAAATTTCAGAATCCTGGTCAGAAGTATCATAAGCAAACTCAGACCTAGGTCTCTTAGAGAGGGAAGGTTGGCTTCTCCTGATTAAAGTAATAAGGTCTTCAGTCATTCTTATCATTTGTTCTTTAGGCAAAGAGGCCTGACCATACAGTCTGGGCGTCAGTTTTCTAGACATGGTTTGAGTTTTAGGCCTTGAAGCAGAAGATGGCGCCGGTTTAATATGCAAGTCAGTAGGCCAGAATACACCCTCAGAAGCCGGTGCCTACACAGCGGCACCGGTCCCATCCAAGGTAGAGCCACCCGCAGGTTCCACAGTTGAAGCATCTCGCGGCATACCGGACTCCGAATGGGTCTCAGTAGAGGCCTGCGAATCTGAAGTAGTGGGTATCAGGGGCTGCGAAAGAGCCTCACTGAGTACAGGCAAACTGGGTGGCCTGTCTCTATCTTTTTGCGTTTCTTCGGAATGTCAGTAGTCGGATGCCTTACCGAAGACATATCAGGATAATTGAACAGAGAACCAAAAAATTTAGAAGCACAAATGTACCAACAACGGATAGTTTGTGGTTTAAATAAGGCACAAAACAGACAGCAAGGTACGTTGTGGTCAAGGCCTAGGCAAGGAATACAGTACGAATGAAAATCTTTATGAGGTATTTGCTTTCCACAAAAAATGCAATTATTTACTTTTACTAACATCGGTTTAGAGCAAGAAAAAGTATCCACAATGGGGTACTTAGCTTTTAGTTGAAGACTTCGGTTCTGAAACTCAAAAACGAAAATTTCAGGAGTCGGCCAACCGGCACTTGCAAACTTGTTCTGCTTCAGGCATTGCACGGCAAGAAAGACTGATGTAATGACATCGGCTGCATGTTTAATACCCCTGACGACCTGAGTCATGGAAGAAGAGACAGCAACCGACGCATGACCCAAGATTTTGTTAATCAGGCCGGCCTGGGCTACCTGCAAGCAGATAACCCAGATGTAACAACTGCAACAGTGAAACATGAAGAACATCTAATTTAAGCAAGACAGCTATTAGACTGGTACAGAAGAGAACACAGGGCAGTAAATGTAGATGCAACAGTTTCAGGTGTGGGCAAGAGCACTCACTACTTTCTTTCCAATACATCTTTGACCCTTAAAACCACAGGTAGAAGAATGGAAGAAATCGCAATACAGTAATTGGCTAAAACAGCCACAAGTAAGGAAAGTGCATTACAGTTAACCCA